>NC_041409.2:52892394-53097394 GCF_900747795.2 Erpetoichthys calabaricus
AACTGTTGCTCTCAAACTTCGCAACATGGCTGTTGGCTTTGTTTGCCAACATTGGGATAACGTCGGCAACGTGGTCACAAACTGCAACAACTCACGACGCCCTGTCTCTCGAGGCATTCACACTGCCGGAAGACAACCATGGGATATGCAGAAAATAGCCATGTTGGTCAACGCAGATCAGACACCCAGGCAAACAACACTGAATAATCAATAGCTGCAACTACTTTGCCCGCCCCAACTCCTCGCCTCCTCAGAGTCGGTTTCATCTGTGTTCAGCAGTGTTTCCAAAACTCGGTCCTGGTGAACCCCTGTGGATGCAGGGTTTTGTTCCAACCAGATTCCTTATCATTAATACCGGTGAAACTCATCAGGGATAAGTCGGTTTTTCAAACGCAGCCATGTAGCAGATTAGTCTAGCAGGATGTAATAATCCGAGATGAATGCGTGCCCCCGCGCTGAGTGAAAAGCCAATGTATATTGAGCCTAGAAAGCATGATCAGCAAGTCTTTGATAGGCTGCAACAAAATGATGAAAGAACGGGCGCATTTTTTTCACACAAGCTTATGGGTATTAGTTAGTTAGTTAATTAGTTACTCGAAGGATTTCAAGATTTAATATGCACAAGCAGTAACACTGCAAAAGCAGCACAAACCAGAAAAGACGGCTGGCAAAAAGTGGCCGACAAATTAAACGCGTGTGCATTGTACTTACTGAAAGCAGCGTTACGGATTTTGCAAATGTTCATTTTTTTTCCCTCTGCTTAAAAAACATTTAACAAGTGTCGTGATTATGCGGTGTATACTACGCCGCGGGTTGGTATGCAGCGTGTAAAATAGTTTGTCGTGGATAATTTGCCTTTTATTTTAACACGAAGACAATTTCCTGTTAGATTTGCCTTTGCAATGACAATTAATAAGGCACAGGGCCAAACTTTCAAAAAGATGTGCATGTATCTGCCAAAACCAGTTTTCAGCCACGGATAGTTGTATGTTGCTCTCTCCAGAGTTCCATCTTTTCATTCACTTACTGGTATGTCTGCAGGAACACGTGCAGCGAGTGACACACACACAAATACAGGCGCGCGCGCGAGAGAGTGAGAGCGCTGGACACATAAGAATAATAATACTTCACTACATTGATATACTTGTGTTTTCAGTATTCAAAGCATTATCCACACAGGGAGACACCGGGAAGCGAACCCAAAATCTTCCACAGTCTCCTTACTGCAAAGCAGCAACACTACCACTGCGCTACAAGGCAGTTAAAGAATGCACCGGCTCGATTTTGTTTTCACTTCTGTTTATAGCGATCGGATCGTAGTGTGCATTATTGCAATTTTACTTTCCTTGGTGGCTTATTACATTACGGATGTTTCACATGTTAATTTTTTCCCTGTGCTTAAGACATTAAAAAAGTGTTTCTCAACTGTGACTCTGGAACAACTCGGTACGCAAGCTATATTAAGTGTCAACAACGAAGACTCGCTACACCTTAATGAACAAGTGCTGAAACTTATCCCTACCGACGAAGTAACTTTCACCAGCGTGGCCTCCATCGTCACAGACGATCCCGCTTTCAGTCACGGACAATTGTATGTTGCTCTCTCCGGAGGTCCATCTTTTCATTCACTCACAGTGGTATCCACAAGCTCACGCCATTTGGACAACTGTGTCGTTCAGGAAGTGTTCACCAATCAGTACATAATTATGCAGCGTATGCTACACCGCGGGTTGGCTAGCGGGTTATACGCTCGCACTGATTACGTCCCTGCCCTTTCGTACACCCCATTCCCCCCCCCACCCCCACCCCGGTACTACCATGGTCGGGTGACTTGGTGGATTATATATAGAAAAGCAGCCAAAACCGCAAACAACAATGAAAAGTCTACGTGACTCACAGGTGCATGTGGACTGTGCAAAGAGGAAAACGACTCAGGTGACAAGTTGGGGGTGGGCAATGAGCAGGCAGTGCATACTGAACGAGAAATTAGCAGACTAGCATGACGGAGGGGGCGGAATGGGCGTCCTTCCCCTCTCCTCCCGTTCCGCCCTCTGCGCCCGAGCGCCGTCCACCCCGATCCCTCGGTCTGGGAGGAGAAGGCGCGATGGCGGTCCGCCAGTTTTCAGTCACAGACAATTGTATGTTGGTTCGTTCCGTGCATTGTTACAATGTTACTTTTCTTGGTGATTTATTACATTACCGATTTTTCAAATGTTAAATTTTCTCCCTGTGCTTAAAAATCATTAAAAAAGCGGCCTGATTATGAGGCGTATGGTATGCCGCGGGTTGGCTAGTGATGACATATTTCATTTTCTCTGATTTCTGTACATGTTAAGCTGAACAGGTCAGGTACCAAAGCATTTGGCTCACTATTACTGCCACAGACCCCTTGTACTTGGCAGGTTCTTGAGTTGTTTTGCACTTGTTAAATTAATATTGCTAATAGTTTTAAAAATTATATGTTTAATTCTTTTACTGACTATTTTTGCATTATTAACATGAGGTTCTTAATGTAAAGGAGAATAATGGTTTATTTTCTTTTTTATATATTAGGTGCACAAATGATTCCAATGATGGGGATTATGACACCAGCTCCCACTGTAAGTTATAATTCCAAGCATGCTAAAATATATAAAGGAAAACTGAATATGTTTATAAGTAAGTGCTGAATGTAAAATTTGCATTTGGTATTTTAAAAGAACAGAAAAAACACTGAACTAGTCAGCAGGGCAATATATTAGACCTTTTTCAGAAGTAGTGTTTTAGCATTGTCCTTAGATCAGCATTACTTCAGTCTTGACTCTAGAAGACTGTACTACTCGGAGCAAATTAATTGACCACTGGCTAACATGCCAAATTAAGATAATTTATTTTTATTTTTTTGAGAATTGCCATTTGTCTACTGTACAACATGTGGTGTTAAAGACTAGAATGCATAGGAAATTAAAGTTATATTAGTCAGAGTTCACCATTGAGGAAAAAAGAGTCCTGTTTGAATTTTAGTCAGTGGTCTTTTTCTAATTGTGCTTAAATATTTACTTTATAAAGGTAATTGTGTTTAACTTGCCACATTGTTTTAAGGTTTTGGTTCCTACATCCATGCCAATGGTTGGCAAGCCAATGGGCCCACGAAAAGATTTTCCTGGAATGAGAATCAAAGAGAATGAAGACACTGGTGGTCCAACCACAACTGTGTTTGTTGGAAATATTTCAGAAAAAGCTTCTGACATGCTTATAAGGCAGCTTTTGGCAGTGAGTATGAGTCTTATAACTTTATGTATGACTATCATAGAAAACCAAGTATGTTTGTCTGCAGTTTTTTTATTAAAAATAAATATTGGGTCATTGGAAATCTTTTCTCAGTTTTATTCTCTGTTAATGTTTTTTAAATTTGCAAAAGATTTAATGTTTATTCCATACGATTATTGGCTTTCTGTGAGCACAGTTTTACTAATTTAAATGTTAGATACAGAAAGATGGTGTTCTCGCTAAACTTAATTTTTGGGAGAGTTGAATAGTCACACGTTTAGTTTTTGTGGTGGGGATGTTAGACACGGCATACCATTTTGCAGCAGAACTGGCAGTAATATTATCAATTTCCATTTAAACACATTGTTTTATTTTGGACCACTGTTTAAAAAATGCGTGCTGTGAAATGAGGCTTTTTGGTATCAACAAGACTGCCATCTGAACCAATAGTTTACATGTCAATGTTTAACACTAGAAATATGGTTAAACAATCTTCCCATATTGATTAAAAGAATACTTCTTTGACAATCTTTTCCAAGTGTTCTTAAGGTAGTATCTTGGATATCAAAATATGTAAGTTCTTACATTTTAGTTCAGATTGCTTTCTTCGAGGTTTAGTTTATATTTCACACTGGGTTTAACTTAGTTTTGGTTTGAATGAAGTATTAACAGCATGCCAACAAGTATTAAGTATTAGAAATTCACCCAGTATTGCTTGAAGTACTGTACTTGTATATTTGGCACTAAATGGTGGCAGTTAGCCCTGCTACTTGATTAATTCAAAAGAATCCTTCGACATGATCGTTCAGGAGCCTGTTCAAGACTTTCCTCTTCAAAAAGCATGGATGTCTACGACTATTCTAACTCTGTCAACCATTAACTCACTGTGATGTTTTTAGATGACTAGTCAGTACTGTAATTTTCGTGTTCTGCTTGAAAGTTTTTGTGTTTAACTTTCTTGCAAATCACGTGTTCTGTACATTCCCATTAACTCACCATTTCCTATAGAAGTAATAGTGTTGAATCAATACTTGTTGCTTACTCATCAAACTTCTTCACATTTATTAGTGTAATTATTCGACAGTTTGAGTGTTTAGAAAGAAAACATAAATGCAGCAAATCTGAACGTATACACAAGTTTTGCAGTTGGCACAATGAGTGAACCCTTAGTTCTGGCTTTCATGAAAGTAAAGCTGGGTCAGGTGTGTTAGTAACGGAACTAACCAATGAAGCTGGTTATCTCAAAAGAGGTGTTGGGCAGGGTCAAACACAAACAGGTGCCAAGAAAGCAGGCCACCATGTCTCAAACTAAGGAAAAGTAGTGAATAAGCCATTACAGAAAGATACTGTCTCCACTAATCCATGGTGAGATCTACAACATTTAAGTAGAAGGTATTTAAAACAATGTCAGCCCTGCAAAGATGAATGAGGCTATCCTTCTAAAATTTTGCCCAGGTCCACAGAAAAGAGAATAAAGGAGGTTAAAGGTAAAGCTTCCTGTGGTGTAGTTGTGCAACATGTCGGTATTAAGAAGGGTGCTAAACAAAAATGCCATGTGTGGTGGGAGGGGTGGTATTACAGTAATCCCTCGCTACTTCGCGGTTCACTTTTTGCAGATTCACGACTTCGCGGGTTTTTAAATACAAGTGATTTGAACGCCTATCGCGGAAGTTATGTTCCAGACCCATCAGCAACAGGAGAAAATCCGCGATATAGAAAGACCATATAAATAAACATTTTTATAGTTTATGCCTTAAAATACCCATCCCACATGCTTTAAACACATGTAAACTTATAAAACACACTTTGTTAACACATATGATATGTGGATGTCGGGCTAAGGATATGAGTAACATCTCACTATTATAAAACATTTTAACTTCACGCAAGACAAGACAGTGAGACAGGAAAATTGGTGATGTACAGGGTTTTAAATTATTGACACACAGAGTGACAAGCAGCACAAAGCCAGCACAAAGGCCACTTCTCCTTAGCGTTCATTCAGCTCCCCACCCCCTTGACAATGCGAAGTGGCAGGAGCATACTGCGCTTCCGGGGAGGGGGGGTTTGAGCGAAGGTGCGTTCAGCTGTCACACATCCACACACACATACACACACTCCTCCTCTTTCCAAACACGGAGAGCCACAAGCAGGCATTTTGGCAGAAGCAGCACAAAGTCCATTTCTGCTCAGCGTGAGTTCAGCTGCCCCCCTTCACAAAGCGAGTGCAGACACATTGATGTCTGATCACCGCGTGCAGTGTGCAGTGTTGGTCTGAGGTGTTTAAGAATGTAGAAAGTGTTTAAGAGCATAGGAAGTGTTTATAAGAGCGTGGGAAAGGTTAACAAGAGAGTGAGAAAGGTTTATAAGAGTGTGGGAAGGGTTTATAAAGCCTTAAAATATGTATAAATAATAAAATAAATATAGGTTGCTACTTCACGGATTTTCACCTATCGCGGGCGGCTCTGGAACGTTGCCCCCGCGATAGGTGAGGGATGACTGTATTTGTACACAGTGTATTCTAAAGTGTGCACATTTTACAAATTACTAAGAATTACTAGCCTAATTTTGCCTTATTTGTTGGAGTTGAAAGGAGCTGGAATCTCATTAAGAAAAGCCTTAAAACGTAGAAAATACTTCAACTTTTCAAGCTAAAAATGTTAATGAGTAATGATCTGCATCTTGATTACACACATATTGCAAAACAGCATTTCCATGTTGTTATAAGAGTATAAAAAGAATAAAGAAAATCACTTATCAACAGCCATTTTAAATGATTACTTATTGTGCACTTTGCTCCACTGCTTGTCTTTCTATATGGTGACCTTTCAGAACCGTGGCTTGGGTTCACTTAGGAAAGTCACTGGAAAGCATCATTATCGAGTGTATCAGTTCAGTAGAAAACTAGACAATAGTTACTGGAAAGGCCACATGGTCACTTATATACTTAGACTGTGCGAAAGATTATTTAATTATTTTAAGAGATTCCCTGTTGATCCTTTGCTTTTTCCATCACACTGCCTGGCTCTACCTTGCTTTGCTTACCCAGGATCAGAAGCAACCCCTATGAAACTCTTTCCTTTGGCTTCATGAGCTGACCAAAGGCCAGGGTCTTAATTCAGAGACTCTGTGGCGGCAATGCATCAGGGCCAGTGGATTCCAGCTGAAAGGAGATGTGCACAAATATTCATTCAGTGCTTCAGTTTCAGATTCCCAGAATCACTTTTGGTTTCACTGAGTTGCCCAGGTAGCGCTTGGTCCTATTTCTTACTCAAGACACACTTATACCGTTGACCTAGTAACACTCGGCACAATGCTGTTGGCACGTTTACTGCCCGAGTAAACCTCGGGTCTTACTTGAGATGCCCTTATACCAGGGGTCTGCAACCTTCACTATCAAAAGAGCCATTTTGCTCCCTCTTCCTCCAAAGAAAAATAGTCTGGAGCCGCAAAACATAACACAGCTTATAAACTTTTAAAAGTTTTAATCTTTTTTTAGATTTTACATGTTACAACCACGGAATACAACAAGCAGAAGTGCAGTGTGCATGTGTAGGCCTACTTTGAAATAAATTTAACTGAACTCTGCAGGCCTATTTGAGTCCTTCCTATACCTGTATAAAATTAAAATAAAAACTAGCCCACTTTAATATAAATAAAACATTTAGCTGTAGCTTAGCAGCTTTAAAAAAGTAAACATAAAATTCCATTTCAGTATGCTCTCATCCTCTTCAGGTTTCCCTCTCAGCCAGCAATCAACTGAAGCACCTGAACATACAAAAAAACATCAGCTCCGGGTCTGAAATAAATGTGTTTTTTTTTTTTTTTTTTTAAATATTAGCCTATTAAATGCTATTGTTCTCACCTGTTTAATGTGACTTCTGTTTCTGAAGTTCGCTGCAGATCATCTCTAGCACTTTGAGCTACTTTTTGTATGAAAATGTGCTATATAAATAAATGTTGTTGTTGTTCTATGTCGGGGCTATACGATGTGACTTTGACCTTCACACAGGACTGCAGGCTCATGTGTGAGGTGGGAGAGATATTTGGACTTTATGAAGTTCATTCTTGAGAAAACTTGCTCACATAAGTATGTTGAGCCAAAGATGGACAGGACTCCAAATGCATATTTTTTCATGTTCATATATGTTTCGGGAATGGCACTCCATGTATTGAAAACAAGTTTGTCGGGTTTGGGGAGGTTTTCAATATCAGTCCATTTGTGCTCTTTAGCGAGAGTAGCCTTCTGACGGGCGACTTCTTCAAGATCCGCTGTCAGGCATTTGAACTTGGACACCCATAAATCTTTATCCGCTATGCGGCCAGTTCAATTTCTAGATCGGGCTTACTTACTCCTGTGAATGCGGATGTGTTCAGCAGGGATGGGTCGATGACCAGGGAAGGAGAGAGTGTTTTTTTTCTTTCTGAACTCACTGAATCTTTCTCTAAATGCAGCTTGCATTGCAATAATTGTACGGTGGAAATAATCACAATTTATGTGAATGTTCACTGCTTTGAACTCTCTCAGGGAGGGGAAGTGAGAGAGTGTACCTTTCTGTACATCTCTGGCAAACACTGTCATCATGCGCTCAAACACCAAAACATTTAAAGTCAGAGAATAGATGCTCTGATATTTTTATGAACGATTCTTTCATGTATTCTCCGTCTGTGAACGGCTTACCCCTCCTTACGATCTCTTGAGCTGCCACAAAACTAGCAGCTGTAGTTGATTATGGAGAAGTGATCCACTTTTTGAAAGTATGTTTGCTCTGTTCAGCTTTCCGTTGCAGTTCCGAAATTGCTCTCTTTCGCTCATCTTCACTTGGGTATTTTTCAGTGAATGCTGAGTGCTTGTTTCGAAAATGTCTTTCAACGTTACATTTTTTGTTGTTCGATAATTTATCGCCACATATTAAGCACACCGGTAAGCCAGCGTTGTTGGCGGTGAAGGCAAATGCTTCTGTCCACGCAGAATTAAACTCTCTGTTCTCTTCTGGGATTTTTCATTTTTGGGATTTATTCATGGTTAGTGCAGGGGTCGCACACTCCAGAAGCCACCTGCAGGTAAAGGCGAGGGCTATAGACGTAGATGTGACGCATATTTTAGTTGACAAATTATAAATAAAAATAAAAATTAGATGTTAAAGTGTATAACAGTAGTAGTAGTAAATAAACATTATATATATTACATATATTATATACAAATTAAATTAAGAAATTGCCGTTATTCATTTTCATGTTTTTTTTTTTTTTTTGTCAAGGCCAAAAGGAGCCATTACAAGGAGGCTGAAGAGCCGCATGCGGCTCCAGAGCCGTGGGTTGCCGACCCCTGCCTTATACCATTGCCCAAAGATCACTCATGCCTAATGCTTTTAACAATGTCTTTACAGCTTGGGTCTAATGCTAAGGAGGTTAAAGAACTCTATAATTGGTTTAATTTTTAATATTCTGTGCATTTTTTTTTAGTGTACATGCACACAAGTTAAATACCATGGAAACTGACATGCAGGTCGCTTGGTTCTTTCAAAAAAATTAAGGCTTGTACTGAAACTACAATACAGTGTAGTCAATTCAGATTAGATTTGTTGTTTTGTGTACAAAATATCATGAAACTCTAGTGTGCTCCTTTCACTATGCTGCCACTTAGTGTGACATGCTCTGTAAGCTTTCATCACAGAATGTAATGGGATAAAAGTAAGCACTTTGTAAGAAAAAAATAAGCATAAACGTTAAGACTGCGCCTGTCTTTTGTTATAAGCCATTACAGAATGTAATCATTGAAGAAATATAAATGCAGATGCAAAAGTAGGAGAAGGCGGCAATCCTTGTATTCTGTGCATGAGTCAAAATTTAATTTTAATGCAATATGCCCCTTATAACTTTATGAGCAGGAGCTGCGAGTGAGGAGTTTTCAGTTTGGATAATATTAATGCATATGTGCATAGAAATGTATTTTTATGAATGCAAATGTGTTATTGTGTACATTTTTTTTTCCAGTTTAGTCCTGGAGCCTCCTGTAGCTATAGGTTTTCATCCCAAACAATTTTGGAATTGGGTAAACATGTTAACCTTTAATCCTATAATGTAATTGTTGTCTCCTCCCCCCACACTTACTCCTGCCATTTGTTAATGGAAATTATGAGTTTTATATTTATGAGACTCTGCCCCATGCTCACATCGCCCACAACCCCCCGGGCGAGCGCTATGTGCTAGCCACTTTGCTGCTTGCGTATGGGGAAGCAGATTTACAGTTTAAACAGATTATTTTCATAGGAATTGTTACATATGCATAATAGAACTATTTTACATTACAGCGAGTAATTAACCATAGTAAAAAAATAGTAAAATGTAATAAATTGAAAGAAAATGATGTTTCATGTTGCATTAGAGGTATTTGTTGCGTTATGCGTTTTCATTCTGTTTGGCTTTGAAATTGGCACACATACTTTTTAAACTTACACTTTTACTGTAAAACTTCAGTTAAAACAATATTTGGAATTAACTTTTCGTCAATATCGCATTGAATTTTGATTCCGTGTTTGGACTTGCAGCGTGACAATGCAATGTATAACTGGCCGTGAGTGAATATAGTTTCTTTCTCTCTATTAAATGACTTTTTCAAATGTTTGTCCCTGTGATTTGTTAATTGTCGTAGCAAAAGCTATTCTAACGGGAAACTGTTAATGTTTTAATATGAATGACATATCAAGATCTAGTTTGGTGTCTAATGTTATCCGCGGGATATTGTAAGTTGATGTTATTTTTTGCACCATCACCACCAACTGTTTCAGCATAGTCAATTGATACGCATTTAACCAATTTTCCGTGTAAATGAACGACAATTTTCTCGTTAATTCATTTGACTTAATCGTTTCTCCATACTAGGATTCCCCGTGTACTCATTTCTTCTGTTGATAACCCTTTGGGATGAAATTCTTCAATAAGATTTGGACACAAGTCTTCTTTTATTGTGAACTTAAAGTGAGGAAAATATAAAAATTTATAAAAGCTGAGAGTGTAGGAACTGTGTCTGACAAAAGCATTCACACGAATGAGAGGTGAGAGGACCATGTGCGTGGGCCGTTAACTGGAAATGGTTGAGAGGAGGCTGGGACTTGAAAAAATCTCTTGGCAATAATCTTGTCTGAAGATTTTGTTTTATAATAGAGAGAAAATATTTTATTTTGTTCTGTTGAGTTTGTATTCTCAATACTTAACAGTGGGTAGAATGGACACAGATGCAAATGATAATCGTCAGCTATGCCAGTTTTATCCATTTGTGTGCGTATTAGCAAAAAATGGTTTGAATAACCTGAACATTAACAAAGCAAAATATTAAACAACAAAACAGAATGAATGAAATTCTTTCCTGTTGAGTGCAAACAAATGCTTGCTTTTTCTAGTAAATATTCTGCATGAACAGCTTGACATGTCTGGAGTAATAAAACACTGAAACTTGAAATGGCAGCTTGCTTAATTAATAGAGCGGTCCAAATAAATTAGTACATTTGTTGGAATACAAACTTGCAGCCACAGAGGGTACGAGCACTGAACCTGGCATGTACTTGTGTGTAGTGTATCAAATGAGGGATGTCTTGCTCAAAATCAGAATCACTTTTATTGGCCAAGTATGCACTAATGCAAGAAATTGGACTCCAGTTTGTATGACTCTCCAAGTATAACTTAAAAAATTGACATACACACAACTGTTAATTACACACCTGATACAGTGATCACCCGCCTATCGCGGAAGTTACGTTCCAGACCCATCAGCGGTAGGTGAAAATCCGCAATATAGAAAGACCATATAAATAAACATATTTTTTTTATAGTTTAAACACATGTAAATTATTAAAACACACTTTGTAAACACATATGATATATTTGGATGTCGGGCCACGGATATGAGTAACATCTATTATAAAACATTTTAACGTCGCGCAAGACAAGGCAGTGAGACAGAAGAACAGCTGCTGTACAGGCTTTTAAATGATCGACGTGCAGAGCGACAAGCAGAACGGGCATCTTGGCAGAAGCAGCACAAAGCCAGTAGCTGATCTGTCCACTTCTGCTTAGCATGTGTTCAGTGCTGTAGACCCCCACCCCCCACTTCACAACGCTAGGGGGAGAGACATGAAGTGGCAGTAGCGTAGAGTGCCTCGCGGGGGTGATGGGGGTGGTGGGGTGGGGGGTGTTACGGGTTGAGCAAAACGATCGAGACCAGATCATCTCGGAGAGACACTTTGACGACACACAAGACTAGACATTACAACCTTAGGAAGAAAAACCCTTGAGACGGTGACCTTTGCACGTCACACCCTACTTACAAACAATTTAAAACATGTTCACTGACCTCTAACCTAGCAGTTGTAGGAATGCTTTTGGCAAACAAATTTCAGGTGCTCCCAGCCCTTAAAACAACGACAAGCAGAACATGCAGCTTGCCAGCAGATGATCCGAGCACTTCTCCTTAGCGTGCGTTCAGCCTTCGCCCCCCCTTCCAGAATGCGCAGAGCGAAAAGCAGAACAGGCATTTTGGCAGAAGCAGCACAAAGCCAGTAGCTGATCTGTCCACTTCTGCTTAGCGTGCGTTCAAACCCCTCCCACTCCATCACAAAACGAGCAGCAGAGACACGAAGTGGCAAAAGGACAGCTGCTGTACAGACTTTTAAGTGATTGACGCAAAGTGTGACAAGCACAACACACAGCTGGCCAGCAGCAGAAAGACACCAGCTGAACTGATCGCATCTCTTTAGCTTGCATTCAGAACCCCCTCCCCCCCTTCACAACAGGAGCAGCATTATAAGTGCTGCGAGAAAGAGATTTAACCACGCCCAGGGCAGGAAATAAAGGATAAATATTGTTTTTACAAAAGTTTTAAAGTAAAAATGAAAATAATGTATATGTAACAATTCCTATGAAAATAACAATCTCTTTAAATTGTTTAAACCAAACCTCGGGGTGGGCGAGCGAAGTGAGCAGGGGGCGGAGCCCCCTTGTAGTAGTAGTAGTAGTAGTAGTAGTAATAATAATAAATCCGCAATGTAGCGGGGCGCGATAACTGAACTGTGATACAGTGGGGGATTACTGTATATAAAATAAGACAGAGGTATATAATAGGAATACAAAATGCAGAGTGACACACAGTGCAAGAAAAGCTGAAATAAAGACAGAAAGACAAGTATTAACAATATGTATTGCAAGACCCTGGGAGGCCTTGAGGGGGATTCGGTGCCCATCCTGATTAAGCTGAATTAACCATTGCTGTTCTATTTGCTTGTTTTGCCTTTTATTATTTTATAATGCCTGGCTGATGGAAGAAATTCAAAATGGTTGAGGCCTGGATGTGTGGTGTCGATGATGAATTTCCCAGCCCATTTCATGACTCAAGATAGTACAGGTCCTGTAAAGTAGGCACTAGGGCTGGGCGGTGTGACCAAAATTCTATATCGCTGTATTTTTCAAAATAATACCAGTTTCACGGTATTCAACGGTATTTTTTTCCCCATGCGGAAGTGGATGTTAACCACATTTTCCACTGCAATTTCTGCAGTAGACTGGCTAAGAATAACAAATTCCACTGACATGAGAATTGTACATGGTACAAGAAAATATTTAAATGTGCACACACGTATTAATACAGGTTTGCATAGGCCCATAAAGTGATAGTATTCAAGGGGGTGGCACTAATGAAGAGAAGGCATCACATTTCATTACAGTTGCAGTCAAAATATAGAACCATTTTATTGAACAAATTTTGCAAACAACATATTTTCAACCATCCAAAGAGGCATTTAGACTTAGTAAAATATTCAGAGGTGCTTGTCAAAAGTTGTATTGCACTGAACATGTCTTATAAAAGGAATAAAGAATACATATTTTTTGTAAACCAACTACACTTTCTGTTAATGTTAACAATCTCTGTCCACTGACACGTTAGCTATATTGATTGTAATGGCGTTGGTTAAGTTCTCCTGTGTCATCATGTTCAACTTTATTGTCTGCTGCAGCTTCAGCAGCTCTTGTAGAAAGTTGAACTTCCTCATCTGTTGGAGAAATTACATTTGCTGTTGTGCCTTTTTTATGGCAGACTTTAAATTGGTCTCCCATCCCGGGAAATTAAGGATCCCAGAAACATGAAGGTTTCCACAACTGTCACAGCAGCATTAAGTATGGAGAGGGGGATAATATTGTGGGAGTTCACTATCATCTCCACAGTTTTGAGAGTGTTAAGCTCCAGGTTGTTCTTGCTACTCCAAAGGGCCTGCTGTTCAACCTCCCATCTGTTGTCCCATCACTATTCCTGAAGAGTCTAATGATGATTGTCATTCTCATATTTAATAAGTTTGACAGAGGAGGCCTTAGAGGTGCAGTCATTAGTGTAGAGGGAGAAGAGCAGTGGGGAGAACACACATTCCTGGGCGGTGTCATTTTGATCATGCGATAGCTAGATGTGAGTTTCCCCAGTTTCACCTGCTGTTTTCTGTTGATCAGGAAATTGGGGATCTTTTGACAGTTGGAGGCAGGGACGGAATGCTGGGTGAGTTTCGAGTGGAGGAGTTCCTGGATTATTGTATTGAATGCAGAGCTGAAGTCCACAAATGGAATTGTTGCATATATCCCTGGATTGTTAAGATGTCGCAGGATGTAGTGCAGACCCATGTTGATTGCATCGTCCACGCGCTGGTTCTTTCGATAAGCAGACTGTAGGGGGTCCAACAAGGGAGCTTTGATGTCCTTCAGTTGAGCTAACACCAGGTTCTCAAAGGTTTTCATGACCACAGATGTCAGAGCCTGTAGTCATTCATTCCTGTTATACTGGATTTTTTGGGGACTGGTATGATTATGGCTTGTTTGAAGCATAAGGGGACTTCACATAGCACTAATAATTAGTTGAAAATCTAAGTAAAGACCGGGGCCAGTTGTTCAGCACAGATTTTTAAGCAGCAGGGTGGGATCCCATGTTTAACATAAAATGTTCTAATTTATTACCTTTGCATTTACATTGTTAAATACCTTAAAACTGTTTCGCTTTGTTTTTTTTCTTTCTTTTTCAGAAATGTGGATTGGTTCTGAGCTGGAAAAGAGTGCAAGGTGCATCTGGAAAGCTCCAAGGTAAAAAAAAATAAATTATTAATGTGTAATCTCCAGTATAGAATTTTCATAAGGACATAGGGAATATTAGTGTCTGTTGTACAATTTTTAATTTTGCTGTTTTGCAAAGCTTTGTAATACTGAGCAACAACAAAAGAAGAATTAAGATTTGGTTCTTATGTGTAAATTAATATGTATTTCCCTCTTATGATAGGTTTGAACCATACTTCATAAAGAGAGATAGATAGATGGATGGAACTTTATTTGTCCCCAGTGGGAAATTCGGCTTTTAAAGAAGCTCATTAAATAATAACACACATACACACAATGGTCTGTACACACACCAGAATGACTGTAAAGAAAGAGAACAACTGACGTGACAGTCACTGTTTAAGTTGGACACTGTACATGCATGTCTCTGTTGGTATGCAGGAGCCCCAGGAGTGTTTCTTGAGTCACATCTACTGAATAATTTGTTGACTGAAAATCCTCAGTGTTAGTGTGTCAAAGAGTGGATATGCAGCATTGTTCGTATTGGCACTCTGTTTTGTCTTCATTCTCTCCTCCAAGAGTACTAGACTAAGAGTACTAGACTAAGTTCCATATCTAAGCCTGTCTTTTTACCGGGCCTCTCCTTGCCCAGAACACTACAGCACTGAACATCACAGAACTGTAGAATGTGTGCAGCATAACACTTCCTATATTAAGGGAGTGCAATGTTCTTTAAAAAAAAAAAAAAAAAGTGGATGTGGATGCTCAGCTACTTATACAGTGTATCATCTCTTCATCCACTCCTTGAATAGTAACAGGGCACCCAGCCTCTATGGAGTGGCAAAAGTCAAAAATAAGTCACTTTCTTTTCTTGATGTTCAGTTGCCGACTGCTTTTTCTGTACCAAAAAATAAGTTGTCCAACTGAGACTTCTCCTTGGTCTCGTCCATCCTATCAATACAATCCCATAAGTGCAGAATCATCACAAAAGTTGTCAAAGTGACATGATCTGAGGCCCCACACTCATGTCAAGATGTACAAAAACTAATCTTTGCACACGCACGTTTCTGCTTGGTTTTATAAACGTGCGGCACCCAGTGTCAAATTAGTAGTAATGTTTCTGTGTGGTTTACATTTCTTTTTTAGGTTTGCATCCATGATGTGGGCTTTTATCAAATACAATGAAATTAATAGCCTTTCGTTTACAAATTTAATTCACTTGATTGTAATCAATCTGTAACAATATAATGGTGCATGGAATTGCTAAACTATTCCAACTACCATGGCTGCATTAGCGTTGTTAGAAGACATTGGCTACATTAGTGTTGTTAGAAGACATTGCAAATGGAAGAATTGGAAGAGAGCGCATCTTTAGAGACCATTTTGATTTCTTGTCCTATGATGATTGGCTTTTAAGTCGATTTAGATTTTCAATAGCTATCCTCTTGGAGCTGTGTGCTGAACTGGCACCCCTTTTACAAAGGCAAACTTTGAAGAATTGTGCTCTACCTGCTTCTGTCCACCCTCGGGTTTTTTGCCACAGGTGCTTTTCAACCTGAACTTGTTGACCAATCGGGTATTTCTCAGTCATCATTAAGCCGCAGCATCACTAAGCCGCAGCAGCTGTATGGGATGGTATTATCGGCTTGTCATCTAGATAGATTTACTTACACTGTGGTTGAACGGGTAAGCATCAAAGTGCAATTCACAATAACGTCCGGTTTTCGAAATGTAACTGGGGCGATCAACTGCTTGTACATTGCTATAAGGGCACTTTTCAGAGACTGAAATTACTTATGTAAATAGAAAGCGTTTCCACTCTGTTAATGTGAAAATTCATGTTGTGGCAAGATATATACCGTCTTTTTCTGAAAATAAGACATCCCCCGAAAATAAGCCCTATCGAGATTTTCGGAACTTTTTGTAATATAAGCCCTCCCCCGAAAATAAGCCCTAGTTAAAATAATGTGAAAAAAAGAATTCGTTAAAAAATGCTGTTGATTTATTAAGTATGTTTAGCTTCCCTAATACTCGTATTTCAGAGAAATGTTTGAAATAAAATACAGTAATCCCTCCTCCATCGCGGGGGTTGCGTTCCAGAGCCACCCGCGAAGTAGGAAAATCCGCGAAGTAGAAACCATATGTTTATATGGTTATTTTTAGAATGTCATGCTTGGGTCACAGATTTGCGCAGAAACACAGGAGGTTGTAGAGAGACAGGAACGTTATTCAAACACTGCAAACAAACATTTGTCTCTTTTTCAAAAGTTTAAACTGTGCTCCATGACAAGACAGAGATGACAGTTCTGTCTCACAATTAAAAGAATGCAAACATATCTTCCTTTTCAAAGGAGTGCAAAGCAAGCAGTCAAAAAAAAAATCAATACGGCTTTTAAGTATGCGAAGCACCGCCGGTACAAAGCTGTTGAAGGCGGCAGCTCACACCCCCTCTGTCAGGAGCAGGAAGAGAGAGAGAGAGAGAGATAGCGAGAGACAGATAAAAAAAATCAATACGTGCCCTTTGAGCTTTTAAGTATGCGAAGCTCCGTGCAGCCTGTCCTTCAGGAAGCAGCTGCACACAGCCCCCCTGCTCACACCCCCCTACGTCAGCGCAAGAGAGAGAGAGAGAGAGAGAGAGAGAGAAAGTAAGCTGGATAGCTTTTCAGCCATCTGCCAATAGCGTCCCTTGTATGAAATCAACTGGGCAAACCAACTGAGGAAGCATGTACCAGAAATTAAAAGACCTATTGTCCGCAGAAACCCGCGAAGCAGCGAAAAATCCGCGATATATATTTAAATATGCTTACATATAAAATCCGCGATGGAGTGAAGCCGCGAAAGGCGAAGCGCGATATAGCGAGGGATCACTGTATTCCGAGAAATTCATTGTTTACCTCTACAGTTCGTTTCAAATTAATTCTTGGAATTTATCTTAAAAATACAACATAAGGCAGCATGAATACATAAATATTGTGTCCGCTCTGCTCTGCTGTGTTGTACTGCGTCGCGCGTATCGCAGAGTATGGTCGAATGAGGTGGGGAGGGGGTGGAGGGGGGCATGCATATGCGGAATGCGACGGAACGCGTCGTTGGCGCACACTATAAATAATTGTTCGTTAAGGCAGCAGTCTACATTGA
Source organism: Erpetoichthys calabaricus (assembly GCF_900747795.2). NCBI lineage: Eukaryota > Metazoa > Chordata > Cladistia > Polypteriformes > Polypteridae > Erpetoichthys > Erpetoichthys calabaricus. Next base: position 52,909,867 of record NC_041409.2, read on the forward strand.
GCGACAGTGCAGATACAATGTTTGTTCATTTCAGTCTTGTAAGTCTGATTATTTCCTCATACGTAATTTTATTTTTTATAAAGTGAATAATTTTTAACTGCAGTTAAAATGAGTACAAAACGAAAGAGCTATTCCGTCGAGTACAAAAAGGGAATTGTGGAAGACTCCAGGGGTGTAAATCTTGATTTATGACGATGTTCCAGAAGACGATGACATGACTGTAATTGAATAAATTTTAATTTCTGTATTCTGTGTAAAATAAAGAAATATTAAATAAAAATATATAAATATACTTTTATTTTTGTCCTCCCCCGAAAATAAGCCCTAGTGCGTATTTTGGACCAAAAAAGAAAGTAAGACAGTGTCTTATTTTCGGAAAAAGACGGTATATGTGTGGTAAAATTCACGTTGATGGGTTTTTATACAGGGAAAGTGTGCAGACTTTGCTGACGCAGTTTTATGCATCTGAATTATTATTTTTTTTTGCATACGCATGTTTCTGTTTTTATCCATACGCCATGTTTTAGTGTGCAAGGCATTATACATACGTTTTTAGTTTGAGGTGTACAATGTGAAGAGGAAAAAAAAAACAGAACTGTTTCTTGTGATGCTCCAGTGTTGCTCACACAGTTCTTGAATCTCAAAAACTGATCTGCTATGACTGACAGTCCCTTATCCCGGACACCACTGGCTCATTCACCTGCATGTCTCTGAGCTTACCCCTTAACAGGGATGGCTGGATTTTATTAAAGGCTCTGGAGGAATCCAAAGACATTCCTTACTGTGTTGCCAGCTTTTTCCAGGTGGGAATAAGCCTTGTGGATCAGATAAATAATTACATTCTTCACTCCAGTCTTTGTTCAGTAGGCAAACTGCAGTGGGTTCAGGTGGTCTACCAGAAGGGAACTTCTGTAGTCCTGGACCAGCTTCTCAGAGGTTTTCACTATGTGAGACACAAGTGCCACTGGTTTGTAGCCATTGAAGAGGCACCTATCTTCTTTCAACAAGAAAAATGCAGGATGTTTTCCACAGCAGTGGCACTTTTTGCAGCCACAGTGTTTGTCAACACAGGCCATATGACCTCGAGGACTGACTCCATCTGGTCCTGTGTGTGGCTTCCTTAGTTTTCTTTTCACTTGGGATTTTAGTTATGAGCAGCCCATTCTGATGCTCAGAGGTGTACTCGTCACTGACCATTTATGTTGATGTTATAGGAGTTATTGATTTAGTGGACTTGGTGTAGAGGGGACTGGTTATTGGAAGAAGTTGGCAGTGACAGGAAAAATCTATTAAAAAAAAGAAATGGGTCCAGGGTGTTGGCTTTACCCAATTTCCTTTTATCAAGCGAGTACTGGATTGCTTGAGTCCAAGCATTATGACCAGTCCATTCCAGACATATTCTGAGTGAGTTTGGTTTCTGTTTTGTTGCTTTGTTTTATTTTTTTCAGTCAGTTTTTTTTTTTTTTTACTTGTGTAGTTTCTTTTTCTTCAGCACTTGCAGTGTGTCCTTCAGAGTCTTTGTCACCAGATTTGAGCATTCCCTTTACTGTCTTTTGTAATCTTAGTTTGATTTGTTTGTGTAATTATGCATAGTTCCACCTCTTAATATCTCAAGACAGTGCCTTGTTGTAACTTCTAATATTGCTATGCTTCCCATAATGTGCATGTTAATGCTTTACTTGGAATAGAAATAAAAAAAAGACTGCTTTTTAGAAAACCACTGGAGCAGTATAGACTGAATACTTTTTTGAGTACTGCTATCTACACTCTTGCTGTATCTACCAATTTAGCAGTGTTGAGGATTGTTGGACCCCATGTTTATGTGTATATAATTCTTTTGAGTTCAAATCCCCTTCTGCTGTGTATGTAGATGGTTGATCTCTAATGGATGGCAGTCAGTTTTCTTTGTTTATAGACCCTCTCCCTAACTGAGAGCTTCTGCCCCTGCTTGCTAAATAGCTCAATCTGAGGATTCATCAAAATTATTTCTTTGTTAAAAAATGTTCGAAACTAACTTTAACTTTAATGCTCCAGCTAGTTAGCAAAGTGTGGTGGCAAAACAACAAATTGTACTTTACACTTAATTATGCTTACTGGTACAAGTGTCTTCAATAAATCAAATGCTTAAGATGTTTGAATTGTCAGAGCTGTTGGTTGGAGTAGAGGGCTAACCCGTGAAGAACAAAACTGTCCATAAAATCATGGCTCCAGACTGTGACTAAAGTGGTCACAAATGTCACCAAAAAATACTTTGCTGATTATCATTTCTAATTATACTAGGGGGCTCCGCCCCCTGCTCGCTTCGCTCGCCAACCCCTGGTGTTGTGAATTTACAAAGAGCGTGATGTATGAATGAGATATAGCATAGTGTGAAGGTGTAGATGACGCATATAGGAAGCAAATAAAGTTGTCCATGTCCAAAAACGGGCTCAGAGAGGTAGATGCTAACTTTGTGTATGGTTTGTCCTTGTGATTTGTTGATGGTTATGGTCAAGGCAGGTCTAATGGGGAACTGTCGCCGTTTAAGTGTAAAAGGTAATTCCAGGTAAGAAGTTGTAAGGTAATTGTAGGAATTAGAACAGTATTGTTAGCATGTGATTCTGTAAGAAGTTTTGCTTTAATAACATTGTGTGGCATGGTGTTGACGACTAAACGTGTACCATTGCATAAACCCTGTTTAGTGTTAAGGTTTCTTAATAGCATGATTATTGTTACATTTTTAAGGCTAAGATTGTGTTGGGGTAATCCGGCTGGGTTAATAGTGTTCAAATATTCTAAAGGGAAATTAAGATGGTCATTGTCGTCATCAGAGTCAACTTTGTCAGAGCTTAGAAAGAGCTGTGCCACTCCAGGAAGTAATGAAATGACCTGGTTATTAATGTGATCAACATTAATATTTTTTGGACATAATATAGTTCGTTGTGTTAAAAGGGGTATTTGGTGTAATGAGATTGTTGTTCCAAATATCTCCGTAACTCTTTTGAAAGCAATGCTAATTGTCTGCGTATTTTAAGGTGGATTGAAGAATAGCCGAGCGCATGGCATGTGGAACAATAGCTAAGCACTGTGTAAAATCTCCTCCTGATAAAAGTACCTTTCTTCCAAAGGGAATATTATTATTCATCAACGTTTGTAGAAGTTTATGAATGGTGTTGAGTAAGTGAGTGGATGCCATTAGATGCAAAAGCAAATGAACTATTGTAAGATCTAATGCAGTTCATAAAGTTTTAACTTTAAGGTATTGCGTTAGTTAGAAGCTTCTGTAGATATGCAGGATATGAATGTAAAGGAGGCAGTCTAATTTGACCCTTTTGACAATAACGTGTAAAGTCATTACTTGTATTGCCAGTTGTTTCTTTAGGGAAGTCAAGTGAATGACAATGATTGCAAATGACATTCATTAATCCCAATGAATTTTCATGAATAGTGGACTCATTATTGAACGCGTTGTCAGCTAAGTGGCGCAAGCATTTAGCAGGTGTCTGTCGTTTATGTCCTTGACGTGTATGTTTTGTCTGTGCCGTTTGAGAGGCGCGTCGTTGTATGTGCAGGATTTGGGACGTGCTATTCTGGAGCTGTAATCGATTTGCCTGTGCTGTGTGAGAAACCCGTTGCAGTTTACGGCGTTAATTGTTTGTATTGAGGCTTGCCCGTTTTTGTATGTCGGTTAGTTGTCCGACATGTATTTTTTTTTTTCATGCGGGTTCGTGTGTTTGGTCCCGTCAGTCGAGCCGTATTGTTTTGTACCCGTGAGCGTGAATTCATGACTTGTTTGTTCTTCAGCGTTAGAAATATGGATAAGTAATAAGGAGGATCGTACTCACTGTTAATATGGAGCCTTTTCTGTGGTTGAACGGTTAATAGTGCATCGGTGTAATGAGATCGACCTATGCTGCATAATATGAATGTGTGCAGATGATGTATATTTAATACGGACGGTTCGTTCAGTAATGGGGCTTTGTGTCTCATTTCTTATTTATGTTAGTGTGGTCGTGGGTCCGAGCTGTGCCACTCCAGGAAGTAATGAAATGACCTGGTTATTAATGTGATCAACATTAATATTTTTTGGACATAATATAGTTCGTTGTGTTAAAAGGGGTATTTGGTGTAATGAGATTGTTGTTCCAAATATCTCCGTAACTCTTTTGAAAGCAATGCCAATTGTCTGCGTATTTTAAGGTGGACTGAAGAATAGCCGAGCGCATGACATGTGAAACAATAGTTAAGCACTGTGTAAAATCTCCTCCTAATAAAAGTACCTTTCCTCCAAAGGGAATATTATTAATCATCCACGTTTGTAGAAGTTTATCAATGGTGTTGAGTAAGTGAGTGGATGCCATTAGATGCAAAAGCAAATGAACTATTGTAGGATGTAATGCAGTTCATAAAGTTTTTACTTTCAGGTACTTCGTCAGTTAGAAGGTTCTGTAGATATTCAGGATATGAATGTAAAGGAGGCAGTCAAATTTGACCCTTTTGACAATAACGTGTAAATTCATTACTTGTATTGCCAGTTGTTTCTTCAGGGAAGTTAAGTGAATGACAATGATTGCAAATGACATTCATTAATCCCAATGAATTTTCATGAATAGTGGACTCATTATTGAACGCGTTGTCAGCTAAGTGGCGCAATCGTTTAGCAGGTGTCTAAATATGGATAAGTAATAAGGAGGATCGCACTCACTGTTAATATGGAGCCTTTTCTGTGGTTGAACGGTTAATAGTGCATCAGTGTAATGAGATCGACCTATGCTGCATAATTTGAATGTGTTCAGATGACGTATATTTAATACGGACGGTTCGTTTAGTCATGGTGCTTTGTGTCTCATTTCTTATTTATGTTAGTGTGGTAGTGGGTCCGAATCCTGCTTTTTGTGTATGTTTCGTGTGCTATGTCTGTAGTCTGTCCCGTTTTGTGTCCAATGGGTTTGTGTGGCGCTCGCGTCTGACTTCTTTTTTTTTTTGTGCTAGGGGGCGTTGCCTCATTTGTGTGTCGTGGGTCTCAATTCTCTTCTTTGTGTGTGTTCCGTTTCGCGTCTGACTCCTTTTTTCTGTGTGCTATGGGCGCCTCATTTTTTATTTTACGTTGACTCCTTTTTTCTGTGTGCTATGGGTGCCTCATTTTTTATTTTACGTTGCTTTGCATCCGGTTTCCGTTGCTTGGAAGGGGGGTTTTGTGGGGGCGCTTGCGCAGTGCGTCTTTTGCGGCTACGGCCCATGGTCGGATGTCCCTGCGTCCATCCGGTTTACCATTCTCGGTTAGTAATATGGATTGCCAGTGGTGAATGAAATCACTGAAACTTCAAACTATATTTTAACAGATGGAAAAAGGGTGCCTCTTATTGTTGAGTGGATGTGCTGATGTGCTGTTAATGTCAGTATGTGGGTGGGTTCCTCCTTGGAGGAACTTGATTCTTCCCTGCTCTGAGTGCTTAGGACGCATGGCGAAAATGATATCAGGCTTAAAGATGCATCCGTGAAAAATATTTCTAACTACATGGTACGGCTGATGTGACGGCCATGTATTCCAAATGGTGAATTTTTAAGGAGAGGCTGGTTACGGTTGTGCCAGATTAATTAGCGAAGGGCTGAATATGACGCAACAGGTCATCAAAATGCAAGAAAGACATGAAAAGCATTTGAAATTCATCTGCATGTCATGCAAGCCCCCGTTATGAAGGTATCTATGCCCCATGAAATTCAGTTTTGTTCTGACTTAGCGCACACGTACAAAGGTGTAATTGTTATGGATTTCCTTATATTAGTGCATATTTGCATGCTAATCTTCTTTTGAGTTATTGCATGCTCTGTGTAAAATTCCAGCCTGTCTATCAGTAAACATGCATGCACAGCTGCCTGACCTCTGTTTCTTCATGCACAGCCATGTCATGAAGTCTGCTTTTTAAGGTTGCAGGTGTATTAAATTATATTGTTGTTTTACTGGGGTGCTCTGTGATTGACAGCGAACAGTGGTATCGATAAATACCACCTTGCTAGTTGCACACACCAAAATGACTGAAGTAACATTATACGTTCTGTTACCAATGTATTCTTCAACAAAGAAACATGAAAAATGAGATTACGAAAATATTAATAGTAATAATTATGGTCATGTTCACAGTTATTAGCACCATTTCATTTTTTGCTTAACTTGTAGAATATCTTTAGAAATAATTGAATATACAGTTAATTTAACCAAAAAACGTTGTTCAACTTACATGTAATGATTTCAAAGAAGAAACAAGAAATATGACATGGACAGTAATAAAGGCATTCCTCCTTAATATTTGGCTGCACAGTCTTTGGCAGTGGTTACTGCCTCCAAACATTTTTGTAGCCATCTATAAGCTTCTTGCACCTGTCAATTGGAATTTCTCTCACTCTTCTTTTTGAATTTGGTCAGTCTGTTGAATGTTTGCAGGATTCCTTTCCCCAGTGGCAGATTTCAGCTCTTTCCACAGATTTTCAGTGGGGTTAACATCAGGACTCATTGCTGGCCAGTTTAATACGGCCCAATTTTTTTCGTTTCAACTATTCTTATGTGCTTTTGGATGCATGCTTTGGAAGTTCCTGTTGCTGAAGAACCTCTTTGGCCTTTGCCTTTAAAGCTCTTGTTGGTTTAGCGTGCAGCTTATGGCATGTGTCGAAACCATTGCTTCAGATTGTTCTGGATTAGCCTTTAGTGGTTTGGATGTTTTGTGTGGTGTTTTTTCCACAGTTTGCATCAACCCTCAAAGACTTCTCTCATCAATTTTTCTCTTTCCTTCACGACCAAGGAGGTTTTTGACCGTTCCATACTTAGCTAACTTCTTAAAAACATTTTGCACTGTTGAAACAGGGATACCAGCGTCTTTGGAGATGGCCTTGTACCCATAACAACAGAATCCCTGAAACTTAAGATTTTTTCGTTGTTCCTGACCTCCTCTAGTTTTTGTGACATACACCTAGAAGCTCGTAGCTCCTTATCTCTGTGCTAATAGACCACTTTTGTTTTACAAAGGAAGGCGGAGGAATTGACGTCGTCAGGGCTAGGACTGGAAGTTACGTTATCGGGACCTAGTGGAATTTCCTGTAACTGGTCTGCAGTGAAAAGAGAGAAAGAATCAGCGTACTCCGCCACACCCTGGTCTGGCATGGAATTACCCTTATTCAAGCCCTTTAGCTGCTTCCCATGTGCACTAGACCATCGGTTTGAGGATGATACACTGTGGTTTTTAGATACTTTATTTTAATTAACTTCGCAGTTTCCCTGAACATCTCCCAAGGTAAAAGGCATTGATTGGTCTGTCAGAAGTTCTTTAAGGATGCCGACTTACACAAATGCCCCTACGAATTCCCATGCGATGGCTTTAATAGTAGCTGAGCGCAACGGAACAGCTTTGGGATACCGGATAGCATAATCCATTAGGACTAGTACATATTTATCTCCTCTAGCTAAGGGTTCCTTGGGTCCTACCAAGTTGACCCCAATTCTTTCCAATGGGACATCAATAAGGGGAATGGAAACAAGAGGAGCACGGTCCCTCCTAGGAATTTGATGCAGTTGACACTCTGGGCAGGATGTGCAAAAGCAACGAACCTTCTCATTAATTCCTGGCCAATAAAATTGAAGCTTAATCTGCTCCAGAGTCTTTTCGGTGCCCAAATGGATTCCTAGGAGGTGGGCGTGTTCTAATTCACAAACCTGCCCGCTGGACAGTCCATGGGATTAGCAGCAACTTCCGCATCTCCCACTCAAGCTCCGCCACCTGATATAAAAGTAAATTTCTAAGACAAAGTGAGGACCTATGGCATGGGCTAATGAGAGTCTTGGCCATTGACAGGAACTACTGCATTGTTTGCAAATTTAAGGGAATAGTCATTCCATTATTCCCTTTTAAATGAAGCTGGTGTCTCCCTGAAATGATAATGTAACTGGGAGTGGGAGTCAAGACCAAACTCAAGGGGAGTGGTTTCCTCCCATATCGCCGCTGCAACGGCTGATGACGTCTTAGCCCATGATGGTTCGAGGATCGCCATGTCACTCTGAGTGGCCGCATCTTCTCTTTCCGCCGGGTAATTACACGGTTTGGAGGCAGCTTGAGACATATCATCTCCTTCTAAGACTAGGCCCAAAACGTTTAGAAGTGGAAGATATTTAACCGCTTTTACTTTTATGCCAGGCCCACCCCAGAATCACCAGGAACGGTGGATTTGGGAGGGCCGGTAGTTATATTTTTTTAGTCCTCCTTCGTAACTGATGAAACAGGTGGCGGGATCTGTACCAGCGGGTTTCCCCATAGATGCAGGTTAGGCTGGTCTTAACTCTTAGCCACTGTTGGTGGTAACGCATATCGGCGAGCCACAATGGAAATGTTGCTGCTGGAGTCAATTAAGGCCGTGGGTTTATATCCATTAACAATTACCACTCCTGTACAGTATGTGGAATCGCTAGAGGGTTCGTAAGTGCACAACACCCTTCCTTTTCTCTTCATCTGCATTCCCCTTAGTCACCAGGCAGACAGCGCGCCCATGAACTTGGGGACTTCGGTGTTTTCTCCAGGTGGTGACGGATGAGCCTTTGCTGCAGGACGTGATCCATCTGGGTTTGACTAAGTGACAGTTTTGCCCTCCCAGCTCAACTATGTTGGAATATTTTTGACCTCGGACTGGCTGGGTGAGATGTTTCGGAAGGCTGTTTATAAATAAATAGCAGGTGACCTGCTTTAATATCTGTTGGGGTTATTCTTCTTCTGGCCTTAGCCAGTGTTCCAACTTAGCCCATATTGCTAAAGCCTTTGTGTGGGTTGGCCGCTCTGGGTCATACTTCCTCTGTTTTACTTTATTCACCTGCTGGTCTGGGGCTCCCTCACTTTTAGCCAAGGGCTCTGCCTTGAGTGAGCATAATAAGCCCCTTTTGCCTCCCCTATTTGGATCAGCCCAGTCCTGTTGGCCCACCCTGCACACTCTCCGTGGTATCTAGTTTGCCTGGTTATGTGTACTGTGAATGGAGCTTACACCTGGTCTTTCCGAATCATGTAATGCCCTTCCCCCTGGAAACTCCGGTACGGTACTTTTTCCACCTGGATTTTAGTAGCTGTTGTACTGTATTCTTCAGGCCCTGCTCCTGGTATTCCTTGGAGCCATCCATCCTGCCAACTACCCCAGTTGTCAAATGAATAGACAAGGGTTTGGGGCAGCCCCCCCATATACCTGAAGCCCAACTACAAATTTGAAAATTGATTGCACAATAGTACAGAATCGAGTCCAGAACAAAACTGCTTTGGATAAGGCAAAGATGGCGGTTTTAAAGAAAGGTAGAGGAAGTGATGTTGTCAGGCTGTCTGCTGTTGAAAAGCTAAGGTGAAGCTGAAATTTATCTTTTGGAGTGTGTGATTTACTGTAAGTAGGATTAGAGTCCTTCTTCCAATTAAATATCAGACCACTTTAGGTAAAGGTTTATGAAATTAATGGTGTGTTTGCTATTAAACACTAAGCTTCATCAACTTGCTAGTTGGGATTTTACTTTAAAAAACTGTAGACAGTCATATCTATATAAATTTCATATTTAATGTGCCTCTCTGTCCTGTCCACTGGAGGAGACGCTCATTCCCATAGCTGAGCCTTTGTCATTGAAATGCTTTTCTGTTTACAACATGAAAACTGGACAACTAACATTGACCTAAACCTATTTATTTAAAAAGAATCTATTGTCACCTTTTTTTCACTGTGTCCATGTGTCCTATCCTTTGGAAGGGGCAGTTATTTCCATAGCTGGAGCAGAGCTCCCTGTCTGCTGCTTACAATATTAACACTGGACTGCTAAAATTCTTCAAAATGTATTTTGAAAGGTTGTTGCTTTTTTTTAAACAAGAGGAAAAGAGGGCTGCATTACACTGAATGGCCCTCTGGAACAGACTTTCAGTGACACAGACTCAGAGCTTGAATAAAATATACTACTTTTAATGTCTGTACATAGGGTGAAAGTTATTATGACATTCAGTTACCCAAATCATCAAGACAAACACAAAAGTACAAGGGAACAATGCATTGCACAGAAAAAAAAAAAGAATTTGGCACACATACATGGTGGTTAGAAAGATAAGAGACTGAAAGATTAATATTTTACACACATGATTATTTAGTGCCTAAGTTAAAGCTATTGGCTCCTAAGTTTTTTCTTTTAGGAGCCACTGGCTCCTTGAGGTGAATTATTGTCTGGAGCCCTGTATAATCTACTATGCAGTGGTTTTGTTTTATTCCATGTGTTCACTGGTGTTTACATTAGGGACTTGAAGGAAGTGTCTTCATATTCATTAGAAACACTTCTGCTACTGTCCAACTCTAATTGATTTATTGCTGTTAATGTGAGCACTAATTTTGGTTAGGTACAGTACTAAGCAGAAATGAATATGCATCCTTTGAAAATGAAGATTTTTTTTTTTTTTAAGGAAAGAATTTTGACAAAACATGAGTTTTATTAAACACTAGCTTTGTATGGCTGTGCTGTAAAAAGCCCAGGCTTCTAGAAACAATGGATTCTGGCACTTCAATCAATCAATTGCATCGATTATGCATTAGTGGCTAAGCCAGGTTCTCTGTCCTTGGAGGTTTCGTTTTGCCGATGTGCTTGCCTCATTTGTCTATCAGCGGCTAAGCGAGTTTCTCTTTTGTCGACGATTTCAATTTGGCGACAGAGTCGCTTTCTTTGAGCTTCATGCTGTAGCCTTGCATTTCCAGGCCGGACAGACAGACACACTTCCACACGTAGACATTTATATTTAAGATGTGGTTTATTAACAATATTAAAGCTAAGATGTGGTTTATTAACAATATTAAAGCTTTGTCACTAAAATAAGATAAGAAAATAGTACATTTTATTCGAATTAAGTGTTGTAAAAATAAATACATCCTACAACAAATTCCTGTAATTCTAATACAGGTAAAATTCTGTTACAACGAACTTCCAGGGACCTAAAAAATATTTTGTTGTAATAAGATTCTGTATTTGTCACTATAGTGCTTTCTTTAACTTGCATCCAGGTGTCTGCAATCATTTCAATAGCTTCTTTCGCGTTAATTTTAATCTTCTCCTGTCTACAAGTTATGCAGACAAGAATTTTTCTCAGCATTTCCTTGCGATAATACACTTTCAGGGTGCGAATGATGCCCAAATCCAATGGCTGAAGCACTGCTGTGCAAATGGGTGGGAGGAATTCAACGCAAACATTATCTAAATGCGGAAGCATGTTGTGGGCAGCACAGTTATCAATCAGAAGCTGAATCATCCTTTTCTTCTTCATATTGTGAGGTTTCTGAACTCTTTTGGGATCTGCTGCTCATTGGGTGGTGTGATAATTGATTAGACTCATCTGTAGTTGAATTTCTGTTAATTAGTATTTTATCAAATGTTATTCTTAAGTCATATGTTGGTGTGTATTCACATTTACACCATAGTTTTAAATCACTTTAATAAAATTCTAGTTTTTTCTTTTGCACTGACAAATATCACTTTCAACCATTAAACTAAAGGAGTGGGCAGGAGGAGTACAGGGACCTAATCAAGGTCTTTGTTAAATGGTGCGACTCAAACCACCTACACCTGAACACCAGCAAAACCAGGGAGCTGGTGGTGGATTTTAGGAGACCCAGGCCCCTCATGGACCCTGTGATCATCAGAGGTGACTGTGTGCAGAGTGTATAGACCTATAAATACCTGGGAGTGCAGCTGGATGATAAATTGGACTGGACTTCCAATATTGATGCTCTGTGCAAGAGAGGACAGAGCCGACTATACTTCCTTAGAATGCTGGCATCCTTCAACATCTGCAGTAAGATGCTGTAGATATTCTATCTGACGGTTGTGGCGAGTGCCCTCTTCTACGCGGTGGTGTGCTGGGGAGGCAGCATAAAGAAGAAGGACGCCTCACGCCTGGACAAACTGGTGAGGAAGGCAGGCTTTATTGTAGGCATGGAGCTGGACAGTTTGACATCTCCTGTCAATAATGGAGAATCCACTGCATCCACTAAACAGTATCCTCTCCAGACAGAGGAGCAGCTTCAGCGACAGACTGCTGTTAATGTCCTGCTCCACTGACAGACTGAAGAGATCGTTCCTCCCCCACACTATGCGACTCTTCAATTCCACCTGGGGTAGGGGGGGAGGTAAACATTAACATTATACAAAGTTGTTGTCTGTTTTACCTGCATTTTGTATTACTCTTTAATTTAATATTGTTTACTTATCAGAATGCTGCTGCTGGAATATGTGAATTTCCCCTTGGGATTAATAAAGTATCTATCTATCTAAACCAGGTTTTCTGGACTGTTTTATGGTATAGGACCCCATAGAAAGTATTTAATTATAAAGAAATGGTGTTGATTTTCTAAAAAATCCCCTAGGGTGTACTTGTTTATACTGCACTGTACGTATAATACTTTGGTGCATCATTACTTAAGTTTTTCTTTTGTATAGTGTGCTTGGTTGCTTTTACTATATTGGTCTTTTTAATGCTATATTTTTTGTGTATGTTTAATTTTTTTACCAAGTTGTTTTTTAACATGATCTTTTAAGCATTCATTACCTCATTATGTCCTCTTAATTAAACAGCGTTTGGTTTCTGTGAATACAAGGAGCCGGAATCAACATTAAGGGCATTGCGATTACTTCATGAGCTGCAGATCGGTGATAAAAAGCTTTTGGTAAAAGTGGATGCCAAAACCAAAGCTCAGCTAGATGAATGGAAGGCCAAAAGGAGAACTGCTAATGGGGTGAGTCACATTTCTTCCAATTAAGTGGTCACCATACAGTTGTCTAGGAGTATTTATGGTTAGTGGAACATTCTAGATATTATTCAACTAGCAAAATACCCGCGCTTCGCAGCGGCAAAGTACTGCTTTAAAATTTTTATTAAGAAGAAAAGTAAACCTTTTTTTAACTGAGGGAAAATATACCAATGGTTATTTGTTAAGGATCTCTTTGTATACCATGTTGTCAGTTCGGCCCTCGGGTTGTAATATGACCAAGCTGTGCGCTGAGCTTACTCCTGAGCATGCAACGTATAGTTGGTCATGTGAAAAGCAATCTTGCCTCAAATAAATGCCAACCTTTTGTAGGGTCTGTCCCTGAGACTTATTAATTGACATTGCGAAGCAGAGCCTTACTGGAAATTGGAGGCATTTGAATTGAAATGGGTTTCATCAATAACTTCGCATCCAGCTTTTGAGAGTTTAAACATTCATAAACATCAAAGTGTCCACTACTCAAATCGTCACCTGTGAATCTATGATGTTTAAGAGGCATTGGCGGTTGTCCAAAGGTGTAAAATACAAGGGCAATCCCAAAAGTAAGGTCTCCTATTTTTTTAGAAATACAAACAACCGTTTATTTTCTATGCTTACATCATTTTAAAGGTTAAAGACTTATTTATTTTTCTACATAATCGCCATTTCGGTCGATGCATTTTTGTAGACGCTGTGGTAGTTTTAGAATGCCCATGTCATACCAGCTCGCCGCCATGTCCTTCAGGAAGCGTTGAACCTCAACTTTCACCTCGTAGCAGAATCGCCTTCTGGACTAATGTTCTTTCAACTTAGGGAATAGGTAGTAGTCACTGGGTGCCAAGTCTGGACTATAGGGTGGGTGGGTGATGAAGTTCCAACCGCCGATCTTTACGCATGTTTTCCTCAACCTTCGCGACTGTCTCGTCGGAAATGGACGATCTCCTGCGCAAACTTCGCACTTGGCAGTAGCGTTCAACAGGACCTCCATTTTCAAGGGCTGCCAAGCCAAGATTGAGCATCCCAGCGAAGCCACACATGCTTGTTTGGGAGCGGAGGAAACACCAATCACAACAGTGTGGCCAGCAGCCATACGAACAGTTTCTCTATGTCCCCACCGCTTTGGAGACCTTTCTTTTGAGATTGCCCTCGTATTTGGCCATTTCGGTACACTTGATTGCGACAACCGAACAATTCAGCGGCAGCCATCAACTTACATGCAGAACCATTAAGCATTTCGCTCTTATAGTGCTCCTGTGTAGTATAATTATCTCCTGTACCGTCATCAGTCCACACCTTGAACCTGTCCCAGTCATTCAATACATAAGACACAATCTTCCTCCGGATATCAAGAGTGAGCCTGATATGGCCGTGCAATATGTAACAGAGAATGGAAAAGGCAGTCGCCATCTCCAGGCATGGAAACCACTCGGTAAGTGACAGTTCTTTGATCGATGGTGATCACCTCGATAGACATGTTAATGGGGGTACGGTTGGAACGATAAAGGAAATGGGTACCCGAACAATGCAAACTAAGTCTAAAATACCTACACAATAACTATAATCATAATAAACAAACAATAAAACAGCGGAGAAGCCGTGGATTAAATAAAAAGGCTGCAGTTATCAGCAGGGAGACGTGAATACCTTGGTGAAGCAAGGAAGGGAATGAAGAGACCGGAGCGACGGATGGCATTATATAGGCAGGCTGCCAACTACGTGGGAGGCGTGAGGATGGGGGACCCAATGTCGCCTCACACGGCGACCGAGCTGCAGGCTATGAACGTATATATGTACGTAAGTAGGATTCAGTTAGCGTTGGGAACCCGCATACCAAATTTCTTGATTGACGACTGTTGGAAAGTTCAATATGGCGGCCGACAGTGGCGTCATACCACCGAAATAAATATGTATAATCGGTTTCAGTTAGTGCAGGAAACCCGCCTACTAAATTTCATGAAGACGGGGCCATAAATAAGAAAGTTTAACATGGCGGACGTTGTCGACCGTTATGACTGTTACACGTAGAATTTTGAAATGAAACCTGCTTAACTTTTGTAAGTAAGCTGTAAGGAATGAGCCTGCCAAATTTCAGCCTTCTGCCTACACGTGAAGTTGGAGAATTAGTGATGAGTGAGTCAGTGAGGGCTTTGCCTTTTATTAGTATAGATGAAGTACTCCTACATAATTAAGATGTGCATGTCTGCTGTGGAAAAGCTAACGTGAAGCTGAAATTTATCTTTTGGAGTGTTTGATTTACTGTAAGCAGGATTAGAGTCTTCCTTCCACTTAAATATCAGACCACTTTAGGTAAGGCCTGGGATAGTAACGGTGCTTTTGCTATTAAATACTAATCTTCATTAATTTGCTAGTTGGGATTTTACTGTTAAAAATGTAAGTATGTTTATACAGGACTTTTCTAATGAGCCTCTTAGTCTGTAGGTATTCCTTAAGGAACTAAATTGCACTAACCATTTGATAACACCTTTATTAAAGTTAGGATGGTATTTGTTTTGGTCTCAACATTTACAGGGATGTCCAGTAAACAGACTGGTCAATAATGAGAGTAGCTGAAAGTTCTCCTTTATAACAGGAAACATGAAAGAAGGAGTTTCACAAATATGAGGAATTTGAGTATTTCCAGGTGTCATAGATTCAGTGTATTTATTTTTTTCTGCTAGTGGTGTGTGTGTATTGGGAGGTGTAATTGGTTATTTGATTTATACAACTTGTTGGTTGTGAAACACCTCACACAAGATGACAGTTATTCATAGCAAGGTGAGCATTTAATGAAAACCTTCAAGAATTTAACTATTGACGATAATGTGTGACCTTTAGACAATACCACAAAGTGAAATGGAGATTTTTGACCAAAAGAAAAAAAATATTTCCTTTGTGAGCATAACAAAGAGAACAGAATTCAATAAGAACTGGGTCTTTCAAATTAATATATTTTCCTAATATTGAGAATGTGATATTTCTGCTGACGATTAGTTACTGAGAATGTGTTGTGATCTTTGTCCATTGTAGGCAAATAAAACGGAGCGATGTAATGCTTTTCTCACAGCAGTATTGCATGTCCTGTCTCAAGAGAAGAAAATGATCTGCTTATTTGCCATTCATATAGTGTTAGTTTGGTTGCACCGTCTGTGCCTATTTTGCTACTTATGGTTGTTAACATGATCTAAAAACACTGTGGCCAGGATGTATTCATTCTCCTAATCTAAATTAACAAAAACATGAATAGAAAAAGTTAAGTCTACCCTCTGTTTGTCACCATTTCAATTCCATCATATTAAAATTGGGTGTTCCATATTACGTGTCAGTGTTTAGAATTTTTTTAGGGAATATGCATTTCTTATTTAAACCGAAGATATTGAGGGTCTGATGTTCTCCTTGCTATTGACATGTGTGGGTGTCGTCATGCCAAGATCAAAAGAGCTCTCAAAGGCCTTCGGAAAGAAGTTTGTGGATGCTTAGGAGTCTGGCAAGGAATTTGAAAACATCAGATTACCTGTAGCATTGATTTCAAATGAATGCTAATTTGTTCAGGATTGGCTCTCAAGAGCTGACCATTTGATGCTAAAATTAGTCTCCAGGAATCCCAGAATATCATTGTGGCATTTGCAGGTAACTCTTGCAACAGTTGGTATCAAAGTGCATACATCTGCACTGAGAATGGAATTGTACAATTATGATCTGCAAGTGAGTTTTGCAAAGTAAAAGATTTTTTGCTGTCCAAAAAGAACATTAGAGCAACACTACTGTTTGCTGTTTATCATCTAGGCAAAGGCCGGGCCTTCCAGAACACTTTACTCTAGACATATGAAACAAAGATAAAGTTGTTTGGCCATGGCAACAGCAGGCATATTTGACAGCATTTCAGTAGAAGAACCTCATGCTAACTGTGAAGCATGGTGATGGAAATATGTTTTGGGGTTGCTTTGCTGCCGCAAGGCCTTGGCAACTTGCAGTCATCAAGCCGACTTTGAATTCTGTATCATATCATGGTGTGCTTGAGGAGAATGTGTTACCATATGTCCAAAGGTTCCAGTTGAATAACAAATGGACATTTTAAATCGATAATGATTCAAAACTCACTAGCAAATCCACCAAGAAATGGATCATTTTATTGCTCCATTTCAAAATGATACTGGTTTCACAGTATTCGACGGTATTTTTTTCCCGTGCATGAGTGGATGTTAACCACATTTTCCACTGCAATTTCTGCAGTAGACTGGCTAGGAATAATCTATTCCACTGTCATGAGAATTGTACATTGTACAAAAAAACATTTTAATGTGCACACACATATTAATACAGGTTTGCATGACCCCATAAAGTGATAGTTTTCAAGGGGGTGGCACTAATGAAGAGAAGGAATCACATTGCATGACAGCTGTAATCAAAATATAGAACCTTTTTTATTGAACAAATTTTGCAAACAACTTAAACTATAATTTTGACAACATATTTTCAACCATCCAAAGAGGCATGTAGACTTAGTAAAATATCCAGAGGTGCTTGTCAAAAGTTGTATTGCGTTAAACATGTCTTAGCATGTCTTAGAAAAGGAATAAATAGTAAATATTTTTTGTAAACCAACTATACTTTGTTAATGTTACCTATCTCTGTCCACTGACACGTTAGCAATATGGATTGTAATGGCGTTGGTTCTCGATCCACTGCTTGCTTTTTTTTGTTGTAGGCAGTACCTTTGGCAAACGCGTCTGACTCAAGTGTCCTCTACCTTTTTTAGTTTTACCTGAGGACGTGGAGGGTGCCAATCTTAGTTCCATACATTCATGGTACACCAAAGCATGTTTGCGGCTAAAGTGGTGCAGCAAATTGCACATGTTGCCGCCTCTGGCGACAACTTTAGCTCGACAGCATTTGCAGTAAATAGTTGTTTGGTCCACATCTGACATTTTAAAACCAAAGTATCTCCAGACAACAAACACGGCTCCTTTTTCGGCAAAAGTTCTTCTGTGTCATCACGTTCAACTTTATCATCTACTACAGCTTCAGTTTCTGAATGTTCTCTGTCCATTTTCATCGCTCAATACCTCCACTCCGTTGCAAGCGTGTTTAGCGGTGTAGCAATGAAAAAGCCACCCCCCCCCAACAATTTTCCGCTGCGCCATGTTCCGAACGTTGTTTACGCTATTTAAACCGGTATTGCAGTATAAGAAAAATCCATATCATAACAAAAATTAAAAACGGTTTTCGGTATGAACCGGTATACCTCCCAGCACTAGCTCATTTACATTTACTTATTTGGCTGACGGCTCTATCCAGGGTGACTTAAAATATCTGATAGAATTGGTTACATTATTTTTGCTTTTCCAATTGGAGCACAGACAGTTAAGTGACTTGCTCATGGTCACACCGTGTCAGTAGTGGGATTTGAACCCACAACCTCAGGTTTTGAAGTCCAAAGCCTTAACAACTACACCCCACTAGTCTGCTGAAAATTAAAAAAGAAACATATATGAAGGGTTATGGACTGGCTTAATTAAAGTCCTCGTTTGAAACCTATTGAAATTTTTGGGGGATTTGAATCTGGTAGCATATGTAAAAAAAAAAAAAAAAAAAAAAAAAAAACCTTGACAATGAAGAAATTTTGGGTAGGTGACTCATCAGAAGTGTCACAAAGTCGACTATGCAAAATGCCTACAAAAAGTACTTCCTGCTACATGGGGTCAATACGTGTTGAAAATGTTAACATTTTCTATGGAGTGTACTTACTTTTTCACTTGACTGTATATGAAATAGATTGAAAGTGTTTTTTTTTTTATTTTTTATTTTTTTGGGAATTTTTAGTTTCTCCTTAACAGTGAAAATCATTGTGGATTTGATTAATAAGCCATTTCACAGACCAGGAAAGTGTCGGTTTGTACTGCTTGACACTTGTGAAATAATTAGTTTCAATAAAAAGTAATTCTGCTTACAGATTTAGATTTTGTTACTGTTAAGTTATTCTGTGGTTTATGTTTTAAGTTGTATGAGTTTGGTATGATCCACTCCCACCCATGAGTATAGTGTGTTCCAGATCTAACGATGCAACTTTTAATACAATGCAATGCAATAATTGCATAATTTGATCTGGACCACCCTGTATGTACAAGCTCCTCCTTGTAATTACCCAGTTAAAAAGAGGTTTATTGTAAAGTTATTAGAGTAAATGTAATTTTTAACAATTAATAGCCTGTTTTTAAATTTAGAATTCACAGCCTGACTCAACTGCAGATGAAGAGGAGGAGCTGGATGAAGAGAGTAAACAGCGTGACCAGATTGTGAAGGGTGCAATTGAAGGACTTATTCGTGAATACTCAAATGAGCTTAATGCTCCCTCCCAGGAGGCTGACACCCATCACAGAAAGAAGAAAAAGGAAAAAAAAGAAGATGTAGGTTTTGTAAAATTGGTAAATAAATTATGGCATTTATTAGCCTTTACTTTTAATGTTTATTACTCCTACAGCAATTCCAGGCATTCCTTCTGGCTAAATTATTGTTTTACTCAAGTCTTTTGTTCAGCTGTCCTTTGTACCTGTAAGTTCAACCAAATACTGAAAATATTTAATAAAAAAAAAAAAAAAAGGCGAAAGTTAGTAAAAAAAAAAAAAAAATTTTATCTGCTCTGCGTTGAGCAATAATCTGAATCCACCTGAAGGATTCCGTAAGCATACCATTATTTTACTTCTGGCCATATGAGTTGAGTAAAATTTCTCACAGGAGTAAACTTACAGGTGCTATATGGCAGTCAATTGCTGAGCCACCAAACTGTTTTTCAGTTGGGTAGCACTGCTCACACAAAGCACCATTGCTCTATACTGTACATCAATCGACCCCATTCTCTGGCAATCACTTCCTTTATAAAGGAAAGCTCTATCTCGCTCACCTGTCCTATCTTGGTTTCTGAGCACTACCAATTGCCATGGTGTGAAACAGTTTCCATCTTTACAATTCCCATGGTATTGCATTTGTTAAACAAACACAAAAGATGTACAAATTTTATAACCTAATGACACTCAAAGACCAAACAATTACTAACCAAAAGATTAAAAAGAAATTAGACTTCCTTAAACAATTGAAGCCCAGCCTATCAAAGTGAGTCCTTGCATCAGCCCTCAGACACCCGGCTAAGGCACTGGGTTAGGTAAGGTTATCTTTACACCCGCACATTCAAAAATTGTGCACACTGGAAACGGCTTGAACACATATAGACTGCCTGTAGGTAATCGGTATATTGTAAATCAAATTTTAAATTCAATTGACAAAAACATTATTATTGACAGGGATGCATGAATGAACAGCACTACCCTATGTTTCTTTAAACAAAAGCCATTCACTCAGAAATCCTGACTCAGAGGCGCTGTGAGGACCTTGGCTTCACATTGTGTATTTATTTCTGTGAAAAC
Source organism: Erpetoichthys calabaricus (assembly GCF_900747795.2). Lineage (NCBI taxonomy): Eukaryota > Metazoa > Chordata > Cladistia > Polypteriformes > Polypteridae > Erpetoichthys > Erpetoichthys calabaricus. The sequence continues at coordinate 52,930,047 of NC_041409.2, forward strand.
ATGGCTACTAAATAGCAATTAAGTGGTCAAAGCATTCCTTCATAGGCTAACTGGGAGCATAAAGTGCCATCACTCAATGATAAACTAAAAGTCTTAGATCTTTTGTAAAATGCCATGTCGCTTGTCAAAGTCAGGTTCTAAACAATACTGTATAACCATTATTTACATTGCATTTACATTGTACAGTGGAACCTCGGGTCACGACCGTAATTCGTTCCAAAACTCTGGTTGCAACCCGATTTGGTCGTGACCCAAAGTAATTTCCCCCATAGGACTGTATGTAAATACAATTAATCCATTCCGGACCTGTATGTAAATATATATATGCTCGCTCGCACGCTTTCTCTCTCTGCACAGGGAGAGACTGAAAACGTGCGGAAATCATCAGTGCATACGAACCGGAAGGGAAACTGGCTTGTTTGTCACCTGAGTATGTTGTCGTGAACAGATGCAAAAGTTTGGTAAACTTTTTGGTTGTAACCAGATTTGTATGTGGTCCAAGACGTTCGTAACCCGAGGTTCCACTGTATTAGGTATATTAAGTAAATGATTTAAAGCATACGGGAGGATGTGCATAGATTATATACAAATAGTACTCCATTTTATATAAGGGACTTGAGCATCTGCGGATTTTTTTTATATCCGCTGGGGTCCCTGGAACCAATCCCCGTGGATAAGAAAGGCCGACTATATAGATTTTTTTTTTTTATAGTATTGAATTAAATCTATAGAAATGCAATATTAAGATTACTTGTTATTGGGAATAGATCACTAATATGTGTATGAATAGTTGTCTAGCTTTATCTGTCTCTTCTCTCCAAAGGAAGACATAAATGCAATTGAAATGGAAGAAGACAAGAGAGACTTAATTTCTCGGGAGATCAGTAAATTCAGAGATACTCACAAGGTAGTAATCTTTTTTTTTATTTATTTTTTTAAAATTATGTAATCTTTAGAAAAACACACATTTTGACATGTCAGTAGTAGTTAAATACTTGTTAAATGTTCCATCTAGTTAAACATTAGTGCAGGGTATAACATGATAGAGACTTAATACTGCCCCCATACAAATTAACACATTTGTAGCAACTTTATGCTGTCAGTTTTAATTACTAGCTTACATTTCTATTTCAACAACTTTAAATATACTACTCATAACCTGTTAGGCAAACTGTAATAGTTGGGATACTAGGAATTCCTGCCCTGTAGATTCCAAAATGATATCTTCACTAATTTGTTTTTTTTTTCTTCATGGAATAAATTCATAGCAGATGTTTAGTATTTCTAATGTACTATGTGTTTAGGAACTCTGCTAAAATCCCAAATGTTAATAAATAACCTAAACACTTAAACATTGAGATTCTCTTAAATGCATAAATTTCAACATATTTTAGAGCAGGCATAAGTAAGGCAGTAGACATCTGTTGCTTGGTGTCTACCCAGGAATTTGGATCAGGGCAGGGATCATTGCCAACACGTAAATGCATGGACATGCTGTAAAATTCCCTTAAAGCTAATCTATTCATTAAACCCCACCATTATGATAGAGATCATATGGTGACTAAAGCAAGATGAATCTCAGAGCTTTGGAAAAAGGTACATGGATAGGATGTAAGTATGAGCTTTTACTTCTATTTTACATATCTTGGACGCCCCCTTTGAGTAGATTTGCAAAGGTGTAACTGGCTTCTGTCTGCTTTTAATCAGTAAACAATAGTGTTTCACAAGCATTTCTAAATTATCAATTAATAGGGGAAGAATTTTGTTAGGGTCTGTTTTGTGTGATAAACTCCAATTCAACCTATTAGTGATGTTATTTTTAATTAATAAAATGTATTTAGGTTGATTTCTGTCACTCTCCACCTTAGCATGTACATCACAGTTACAAATTTTTCTCAGAGCTGGTAGCACAGTGAACCTTTGCATGTCTCTCTTTAATGTTATTAAAAGTGAAAAATAACCTGTGCAGTCATTCAGACTAAGCAGACAGCCCAGATAGCAAGGGGGCGTTCATTTACAGCAAGGAGGTCTCTGAAGATAGATCTCAGGTAAGATGTCAGTGTTTTGTGTTTGGCTTTTTGTTTGTTCATGTCACTTTCCCTTTTATTTCTTTTTTTCCTTTCCTGCTTTTCACTTTTTCTTTGCTACTTGTGGCTTTTTAGTGTCCTAAATGAAATTTCTTATTATAAATTATATAAAGTATAATGAATAATTCTTGCTTTGTTGGTGGTAATAAAAAATGAGCCTCAGAAGTTATTCTCGTACCTGCAAGGTGGAATATTTTGTAGCCAAGGATCTGTTAATTCTTCCAGAATGTTATTGCTACATGATCCTTAGTCTTAGTAAGGTTTGACATGTTTAGTGTTTTTTTTTTTTTTAATCTTACAACTCTTGTCATCTTTAGTTTTTTATGTTGAAGGTCTAGACTAATACTAATGGCTTGCTTACTGTCCACTAGGAATAGGTTTTATTTCTTTATTGCTTCAGATTAGGGAAGTTGATCAAGGTGTATTTTCTCAAGTTGTAATTTGGAGCTTTCATAAAAATGTGAAACAACAAATTGTCTAACATTTTAACATGTCCTTAACATTTTGTATTGATTCAGATATATAAAAATTTCTCTGTAAATAAATAGGGTAAATAAAAATAGGTTTGAGCTACAGTGTGTGCAGGTTGCCACCGTGCTTGTGTGTCGCCTACATTAACTCCATTAACCACATAATCTGCAGCTTCAGGGCCTTTAGAAGCCCTAGGGCTAACCCTGTTCACCTCACAATGGGTTGTGTGGCCTTGCGACTCCATTTTTTGTATTATACTGGGTCTTTGAGGAAGCAGAGCAAGTACTATAAATGACTGGGGAAAAGTGCTTTATAGTGATGCTTGATTTTATTTGAAGGTTTTCTTGCATCCTTTTAGTACATTTCCTGCCAATTGACCAAATGTTTATCCAAGGTTGGTAGTTTTAATGTAATTGTTCATTTTGAACGAACTGAAAGATGTGTTAAATTGGTATGTGTGTTTGTGGCTAGGTTTTTGTATATTTCTTTAATTTCAATTTTAAATGTAGGTTTAGTCTTTATAGCTTCTGAAAATGTAGTATTTTATTCTGGAGTTATGCAGTAGTCAGAATTTCACAAGTTATGATTCATGTGCAGATGCAGATTCCCAAGTAAGTAATTAGGAAATAGAGACCATGCATCCTTGTAGTGGTTTTCTGAGACTTTACTGTTGCTTCTATAAATTAATAATTCAAGTCAGCTATGTTGCCTAAGAAACATGTTAGAATTACAGCATTTGAAATCTCAAAAATAGGAGGTTGCCATTTGGTCCTTCACTTTTGGTTATTTAAGAAAGAGGAAGTTCACTAAACATCTGATGAAAATATTTTTTAAAAGTCATGAAGGTTATTGATTTTCATGCAAGGTGTAGTAGTTTGGTGGAGATTCCCTCATCCCTTTGCATGAAGAAGTGCGTATTGTGAATGTTGTGTACTTTATACTCGTCCTTGAGTACTTTGTTTCTAATTTAGTTGTACTCATTAGCAAAATATCTGAGTTTCCAGGGTCTGTCACAAATCCTATAGGTTTGTTGCTCTCGCTTACTTGAATAACTCTTCTTTATTACTTTTTTTTTTTTTTTTGGATAATGGAAATAAAATACCTTTTTTTTTTTTTGAGAAGTATGCATACTTGATATAAAAATATTCTTAAATTGTTTGCCTTTTCTGTTATTTCATTGATGGATATGTAGTCATAATGGAAGTATCATAGTTGTCCATTATTGATTAGTTTTGAGGCTTAATGCAGTAATTAAGTTTTTTTGGGTTTGTGCAGTATTTCTGTGGTAAGACCACTATAGTAGATGAAGTTTCACTTTTTTATCTGTATAGTATTCAAAAAAAAATCTGTACCTCCCTAACAAAATATTCAGTAACACTATTAGAATATCACATAATGGTATGTTTTCTTAAAAATGTCAAAGTTGACTGAAAAATGTTTAATAGGAAGTACTTGTAATTGCAAATATGTTGATTTAATTCAGACTTTAGTTCACATTATTCATAAACTGCTTAAGTAGAAGTGTTAATTACAACACATTCTAACATGCATTTTGATATATTTGTGAATTTTCTTTTTTCTTCATTAATGTAATGAGTAAAACTAGTTCTTTAGTTTGAGTGACCAAATTTGAATGTCACTGACAATAAGAACATATTTATCTTATTACTGTCTGGGAAACTGTCATTTAAATGCCACATGACTGATGAAATGAGCTGATAGATTTTCATTTTTTTGAAGGTGTGAACAGGTTAGTTCATATATTTATCTGAAGAGTAATCGCTCCTAGTCTAATTTTTGCTTAATTTGCCAAGTTATAACATGTCTGCATTCTTCTATTTTGAAGAACCCCTTTTCCTCTTTACATTTTACGACACATTAGACTGTATTTCTTCAGTTTGTACTTTCCACTGACTTGATTTTGAAGGCTTAAATGTTTGCTGCACACACACACTGCACTCCACTGGCCCCCATGCCCTCATAACTAATACAGTCGACCCTTGATATACGACCGGCTTGACATGCGAACAACTTGATTTACAACCAAAATTTTTATTTTGATTTACGACCAACATCTTGCGTTACGACCTGAATTCAGTCACGTGTATCCGCTTGCGCGATTGTAAACAAACCGACACATTCCTATAAATGCGGCACTCATTCAATAAAATGTCAGGTTTGTAAACTCTCTTGGGACCTCCCCCAACTAGAAGACATGCCAAAGTCCAAACTGGGGCAACAGCCGGCTTAAAGCTGTGCTGAGTCTCTCAGCCAAAGCAAACAGAAAAGATATCGATGGGTGATATGCATGTGATATCCCTGCCCGGCAATGGACAAGCAAGCTTCCACAGTCGCGGCAATTGCGCTTCAGGACGCACTTCAGCACGCACTTCAGCATGTCGTTCCCATTGAGTGGGGGGGGGGTGTCTCAGAAGAGTTCAGAAACAGTTCCTTGTATCATCGCAAGGAAATGCTGAGAAAAATTCTTGTCAGAATAACTTGTAGGCAGGAGGAGATTAAAATTAACGCAAAAGAAGCTATTGAAATGATTGCAAATGCCTGAGCGCAAGTTAAAGAAAGCCCTCAGTTTCAATATCATCCCTCCTCCCTTCCTGCAGCCCAAAGATGTCAAATTAAATGGTGAGTACAGTATGAAGTTGTTGTTTCTGATAGGCTCGGCACTTTTTATTACTTTTTGGTTAGTACATTAGAAAAATTATTGGTGTTTTGGTAAATTATGCACATCATACAACCCTTTTTTATTATGAAAAGGTTAAGTAAGTGTTGCAGTGGGAGGTTCGGAACGCATTATGGGTATTTCCATTATTTCTTATGGGAAAAATAGTCTTAACTTACAACCAACTTGAGTTACAACCGGCCCTCGCGAACGAATTGAGTTCGTAAGTCAAGGGTCCACTGTACATACATTGCATCTGTGCAATGTTTTGTAAATTACAAGTCTATCCTGCACATTCCTACACATATACACTTGAGTAAACATCAGTCGAGATTGTCAGATTCAAAGAGGTAAGTGTACGTTAAAACACGGGGCATCCTTGAAAAATTACCTTCCTTGGAGCAGTTTAGTAGTAGTTCTTAATTCAGAAAATGCAAGCGTGTGTTGTTGGGTTGTTTTTTTTTTTTTTTGTTTGTTTTGTTTTTAATAAGATCTACAGCTGTTTTGTTTACGTAATTGTCTGCTGTCCTGATTTCCTGTCCTTTAATCTTTTTACATCTGCTGTGCGTAGCTTGTCTTTAAAATCCATATACCCAATTGCATTAATCAGATGCTTCAGTTATGTTCTTTTTCATAGTATGGGAATAACCCAAAAATATTGAAATATGGCCCATAAGATGAGAATGTTTTTGCTATGTGAAGCTTAGGCCCTTGTGCGAATACCACAGATGCAAATTCTGAATAGATGTGCTTAACATGCCGCACCGTTTGATGTTTTCTAGGCACATTCTTACTAATAGTCTATCAAAATTTATCATATGCAGTGTTCTTTTGTCTTAAATGCAGTTCAGTATGTTGCATTTCCCTTCAATAATGCTTTAATGTAAATCCTTAAAGCATTTTGGTTAAATTATTAATGTTGTCATTGGCTGCCTTTTAGTCGTTTCAGAGCATTAGCAGCAAATTTTTCTATTTTTTAAACATCTGAGTTACTTGAGCAAAAGTTGGGTATATAGATTTTCTGTTTTTTGTCATTGTGTACTGGCCAGAACTCGAACTGATGGAAAGTTGAAGAGTCACCACAACTTGGGTAAGCTTGCTTTTATGATTTAATTTTATTTTCAAGTAATGTTTTTTTTTTTCTTTTTTTTTTTTTTGCTTAAAATGATTGTTTAACTGTGAGTGGTTGATATGTGCACTTGTGCAAATATATTTTTTGGAAGATCATTGCACACTGTTCAGAGATTCTTGGACAGAAAGGATTATATCTGTTGACTATGAAACACTTTTACCTGCTTCTCCTCCCAGTCCTAGCTGTTAGACACTGTTTTCGCAGTGCTGCTGATGAAAACCATAGCACATCGCCTGTAAGTCTCCACCAAGTATACTTCCTTCAGAGGATGGATATGTAAATATAATTTAAATACCAAAAACTGCTTTATTCATTAACTTTTTAAAGGAATTCATTGATGAAGCTGTATACTATACTGTATATATGTGTGTATATATATATAAATAAATATATATATATATGTATATGTTAATATACCTTTTAAAGGTGTTTTTAGTGTTTATGATTCATTTCTCAGTGTAGAGTGAATATATGTCTCCTTGATATTCAGTAGTTTACAGCCTCACAGTATGCCTGCTAATGTTATTTTTAAATGTGTTTATACAGTGACAATTGTTCAAGCTCCTCTCATCTTGCTCCATTCGCAAACCCACTTAATCCAAATCAGAGTCACCCACAGGGACAGAGACTCTATCCTATCCTGGAAACACTGGACAAAAGGCAGGAAACTGCCCTGGACAGGATGCCAGTGCATTGCAGGGCTTAAAACGTAAAAGCTGTTTAAGCAACCTCCTTAAATATTTTTATTCCTATGAATCTTTTTGCAGTAAATATGTGGGGTTTTTTTCCCCGTGTCCAGACCTGAAACAATTTTGTGGAATTTACGTACATTTTGGATGTCACTGTTTTATGAATTCATGAACGGTTTCCAATATATGAAACATTTAGCAACTTGCACAGCTCTGCAAATGCACACAAACATGGAAAGCGTTACATGCACCCAGACATTTATGATATTAAAATAATCACTGAACTTGATGTGATGCTAAACTCTTCCAGTAGACTTTATAAGATGTTATGCCTGTGGACCTCTGTGCTAATAGAAAGTGCTCTTTTGTTAGTTAAATTTTTAATAGAAATTCTAGAATTCTGCTAAATAAAAGACGAATAGGTGCATGACAGGGAAAAAGTAAAGCAATTTACTGAAAAGCATAAGAAAAAAAATAAAAGCAATTGTAGCAACAGCAACTGTAGTTTAATCATATTGTATAATTATAGTTTATTTGAAAAATTTTATGGAGACAACTCCCTTATTTTTCTTATGTCTTTGTAATCCCATTATGTTAGAGTGAATATTAAAAATAACACAATATCTGTAAGGATTCTTGTTTATTTATGTTGGAGTAATCTATTTTTTCCATATCTCCTAAACTCTAAGTGCATTTTCTGTGAGAAAATTACTGCGTACTGAACAGTTACAGTTGAAGCCTTGCTATTCATATTTAACATTATTTATTTATTTCCCCTCAGCATTCATTAATTTCCACCTGCTGCCTTCTGGAACTGTATGTTAACTGCAGAAGCAGTATAAATGACTTTTGAAGCATTGTTTTTTAATAGTGCCTAAGTCTATTGCCGTAGAAATAAGGTTTTAACTAATCTTAAGAAAAGCAAAAGAAAAAAGAATAACTGCCTTCTCCTTAAAAGTTTCCTTCACTCTTGTTAATATTTCCAACTGCATTTATCCACAGTTGTCAATTTGCTTTATTACTCACAACAAGAATGAGGCAGATTCTAAATTAAACATTATTTTTAAGTATATTGATCAGCTATAAAATTTAAGACCTTATTTCTAAATTTTAGATAGGTGTCATAATTATATGAAGAGAGGCTGTAAGCTACTTGAAGTACAGATCTATGCATTTAGCAGAACAGTACATTTTGTCATTTACGTACGATTTATTTGAATGTCTTGTTTACCATATTGATAATACTAACAGGATATTTTTTCCTTTTTTACTGGCTTATAGAAACTGGAGGAAGAAAAGGGCAAAAAAGAAAAAGAGCGTCAAGAAATTGAGCGGGAAAGGCGGGAGAGGGAGAAAGAACGAGAGAGAGAGAGAGAACGACGTGACCGTGAAAGGGAAAAGGAACGGGAACGGGAAAGAGAGAAGGAGAGAGAGAAAGAGCGGGAGAGAGAAAGGGAGAGGGATCGAGAGAGAACCAAGGACAAGGAGAGGGAGCGAGAAAGGGAGCGTGATAAAGAACGAAGCCGAGACCGAAGTAAAGACCGCAGTCGATCACGGTGAGTTTTGCTCACAGGTGCTGTTAAGTATTCAGGTTATTCAGAGTTTGCCAAGCCCTCCCCCTACCACAGTTTTTTCTGAGAACTAAATTGATTCAATGAATGAACATTTACATTTTTCTTTAAATACTGCTTTAATCGAGGCACTGTAGTAGTTTTGGTTCATATAAATTTAATTAAGCTTGTATATAAAGCCCAAATTTATCAGAAGAGGTGGCTGTTCATAGTGTTCCTTGCTCTAACTAAATATTTAGATTAATTAAATATTTATCTCTCTATTATATAAAAAAAATCCTGGGACGAGACTTTTTTAGAGCAATAATTTCAAGTCCCGCGTGTCTCTGTGTCAAGAGATTTAACCACGCCCACGGCCGGAAACGAAAGACAGAGTAGAAGACAAAGTAGAACGTCATAAAGAGGTTGAAAAATGTAGTGCGATACACATGCAGAGCAGGTTAGAGATAATGAAAGTACTGAAAATCAAAAGTTTCAAAAAACTGATAGTAAAGATCCCATTAGCTCTAACAAATGGAAATGATCACTCTGTTAAATAACAGAACAGCGAAAAGAGATTGAATATATGGACATAGGTGGTATGACAGAGGTATGTAGATATTGTTCGGCTTTAAAGTTTAAGTTGGAGACTTGTAGATCGTCTAATTCGTGTTGCCATCAGGGAAAAGTACTGTTTCTTCCCAATGAAGAGGCATATCCGCAAGAAATAAAAAGTTTGCTATTTGCTGAAAGTGAAATCCAAGTCCACAGTTATCTGTTTGCATTCGCATCAATCAATGCTCAGAACGTAGATTTACACGATTCAGGACCATATGCTATGAGAATCTGTGGTTCTGCAACAATTAAAGCTACTACAAGTTTATTTCAAAGAAGCCACACTTTGCTCAGGTTTATATTTATGATCACGGAGAAGCGATGCAACATAGAATCGAAAGAGTTAAACAATCGGACGTATTAGAAATTCTACAGCCAACAATGGATACAGATCCATACGTCCAAAAGTATCGTACTTTACACAGAATGTATCTGAAAAACACAAAGTACTTTTCTTGGATTTCTATATGAATCCAAAAGATCACGTTTACATATATAATAAACCAACATGTGACGAATTGTCAGTGATAATAGTTTCGAAAGACAGAGTTAATATTCGTGTTTACCCCAAAGCACAGCACAATTCGTTGCAAGCGGCAGATCCGGGAAATGACTAGCATGTAGGCCCTGCACGGGGGTTGTCGAGCAAAGCGAGCAGGGGGTAGAGCCCCCTAGTAAATCCTAAAATTAAAGCATTAAGATCTAATGTTCTTTAATATCCCAAACTTAACTTCAATGAAACATTTTTCCATAGATCTGTAAACCTTACCACTTTTATCAATTTTACTAAACCTGCTCTTTGCTATTCTAAACTTGGAGTCATAGTCTGTTTAGGTGCATTAGCCATTGGGGGGGGGGAATGGGGGGGTTACAATATTAAAGCATCTTATAAAAGTTTCATTGTAAACTAAGAAAAAAATGGCCCATGCAGGCAGTAACCAGGCCAAATTTAGTTGTTGGCTTCCTTTAGCTGTGACATGGGAACACTGTCTAGGTCATAACTTTGCAGCCATCATTACCTTTAAGCAGATTTATTAATGATAATAGTATTTATACAAAATAATTTGGTAAGTAAATCTGCCTTTATTATAAGTGTAATTATTTTTTTGGTTAAATTTGTAATGTTTATCATTTAATGCTTATCTGTTATTTCAATTAAATGAGTGAATATGTATCGGATTAGACCATATTTTGTTAATGGGTTATGTTGGAGACTGCCTTTATGTTGTGGCATGCTCAGTGTCTAAACAGAAAATCTTTATGCATTGGATTCAGAAAGTTCCCAGACCACTTAGCATTTTTTTCCACTGTGGGACCTTCTGTAGACAAGACTATGCCCTTCTTAATCAAACCAGTCTTTTGAATTGACCACAGGTGGACTACAAATAAGATGTAGAAACGTCTCTGTGATGTTCACTAGAATGGATTGCACCTGAGCCACATTTTAAATGTCATTCATAGCAAATGGTCTGAATACTTGTATCAATGTGAAATTTCTCATTTTTATATTTAAAATCTTTAAAATTCTGTTTTCACTTTATTGTTCTAGTGTATTGAGTGTTGCCTAATTGCAGTTGGAAGGGGGGGGGGGGGGGTGTGTGTGGCTGGTGGTTCATTTAAGTCATTTTGCTTCAAGGCTGCAAAATATGAAACAAGTGAAGGGTCTGAATATTCTGATATTTATTTGTGGTTCTCAGGGAGAAGAGCAGAGATAGAGAAAAGGACAAAAAACGTGATCGAGAAGAAGATGAGGAAGAACTGTATGAGAGACGAAAATTGGAGAGAAAGCTGAGAGAAAAAGAAGCTGCCTATCAAGAGGTATTAATTAATTTGTGTTTTAAATACATAAAATAGTGGGCTTGATAACAGGAGTTCATGTGGAAACAAATACAACAACATGAGCTAGGTAAATTAAGATTTTCTTAGAGAGCTTTCAAAATTCTTCTGTTTCCCATTTTGTAGAGGAAACCTAATTGGTTATGACAGAACAGATCTGGACATACATCATTACATTTGGGGTGTTTTAGAGGAATAGTTTCTCTCTGGCCATATCTCGGTCTGTGGATTAGTGACATGGTTAATTTCTCCAAGATCCAGCAAATTATGTCAGTCTCTTTTGGAAGAAGTTGCAGTCATCTTTGTTTATCTGGAGAATCCAGACTTAAGTGTATCTTTTGATAATTTGCACTGAGCTATTCATAATGTTAACTTTGAAATGTTACTGGTTTTTATTTTATTTTTTATTTAATGTTGTTTGCTTTAATCTAGACATTTTAAGTGAATATTGCATTGTCTTTGTGATCTATAATAATATTTTCATTGTGAAGAGACAGATAAGTGGTGAAAAAAAATCTAGTATCAAAACAGATGAATATTTCTTCGTTATGAATATATAAACTTACCTAAAGATTCAACCTTAAAAAAGGGAGTCCTCTCATTTTAATGTGCATTCAAGTCATCCAAAGTGCTAGATTGATTGATTGATGGATGACATTTAGAGGCATTATGACTAATCTGACTTCAGTGTTCCAAATATAATTGTTTGGATCTTATTCAACATTATATTTTAATTTGAATGTTCTGGATTGTGTTGCTGTTTGAAATATAGAGGCTTTCTGCTTAATAAGCTTCAGCTCTTACAGGATCAAACTGCTTATTCTGTCCTATTAAATACCAGTCTTTACAAAGTTGTTAAATGTTTCACTAGTGAACTGGTAAATTGATATTAGTTTATAATTTGATATGTTAAGAATTAATTTTTTTGTTAGCACAGGTTGAATTTCAAGGAAAAACTTTTTTTTGTTTACTTTTTGTGAATTTTTTAGCGGCTAAAAAACTGGGAAATTAGAGAGAGGAAAAAAGCTCGAGAATATGCAAAAGAAGCTGAAAGGGAGGAAGAACGGAGACGAGAAACAGTAGGTTTTATATAAATTTTTTGTGTTTTTCAAAGTGTAAATATAGTCTGCTTTTGTTAAATAAACTTGACCATTCCTCTATATGTGAAAACTGATTCATAAACTGTATTTATTGAAGAGTATACAGAGAACGAATCTGTTTATTTCAAAATTCAAAAAGCAATAGGACCTGATTTTAGATGTCCTTACATTACTCTAATTTTGATCTTTTTTCCCCCAACTGCTAACTCCATTTTAGATAATATTGTTCATCTTTATATTCTATAGACAAAAGAAGGTAAAAGACTTAAGGAGTTTCTTGAAGATTATGATGATGACAGAGATGATCCTAAATATTACAGGTAAACTGGATTTGTAGTGTAGTCCTCCCCCGATGTGCATATTAATTTCTGACAATTTTAGATTTTTTCCCCAGCAATGATTTAATTATTGTGTTCTTATATGTTTTAAATTAACTGCATATTACTAAGATTTTATCATGAAAAGGGTGTATGTTAATCATATCTGAATTCTTTTTGATGGATTCTAATGAACACTACAATTTTGTTATTGACTACATATGACATTTTTCATATTTTACATATATTAGCACTTGCTTATTTGGGGAACAAAAATGTAGTTTTTTTTTAATTATTTGCTGCTGTTTAAAATATACAGAGGCAGTGCCCTTCAGAAACGCTTACGTGACAGAGAAAAGGAGATGGAAGCGGATGAACGAGACAGAAAACGTGAAAAAGAAGAATTGGAAGAAATACGACAACGACTTTTAGCAGAGGGTCATCCAGATCCAGATGCTGAATTGCAAAGGGTAAGTGTACTTATAGGAGTCTTGTGTTCCATTTTCATTTTACTAATAACAAACTACTCGAAACTATGCACTTGCTTCCAGTTTTCACTTGCGCTATTGCCATCCTATTGAAAACATGGCTTTAGTATAAAAGACTGGTGCGGGGTTAAACCAAACTCCTTTGGCCTTGAGCTAGTTTTATTGGAACAGATGATGTATGAATGCATGTGTCTGTGAGTGTTTTGCAAGATGAGCTAAAATTTTTAATAAATTTTAACTTCGTAAACGAGCGATGTCTTGCAATACGAGTAGTACGTATACGCTTTGTCTGCTGAGCATCACATGGGGATTGTGGGTAATCGTCTCCCACACTCGTTCTCAGTCAGTGTGCCTCACTCATAGTCAACATCCATATGAGCATATACTGTTTACTATAGCATGTTGATGACATGTGTTTGTGCTGTAATGTGCGAGTCCCTGTCATGCACACCAAAACACTAGGCTGAGTCTCAGTACTTTTGCAAAACCAGCTTTATTCAACGTGAAACAGGAACAGCACGGTTATTTATTGTAACGAGATCTACTGCTCTCCTATACAGAGACACAGCAATCAGGCAGGGTCGTGACCAGGTTAGTGGCCAAGTAATACCGTGCTCTTGCATTTATAATGTTCCTTGCATCACCCATTGATGGCAGGCGCTTATAGCTTGACCACGATCTTTTCAGATTCACTTTTATGGCGAACTGCTACAGCGCTGGGAGCCTGCAGTTGCTTTCTTCGGGACGCTCTTCCGCGTGTTGTCCCGTTGGGTGGAATACCAAAAAAGTTTAGAAACCTTACAGTGCATAAAGCATTTTTTTAATTTTGTGTCCAAGTGTAGTGACTCTTCAGGCAAAAGCAACCGTCATTGGATAGGTTTCCATTTTAAAGTCGCAAAAAAAGAAAAAGATTCCAGTGAGCCAACAGATAGCAGTGATTTCATTAGAGTGAAGATTTTGTATTAATCATTTTTATATAAATATTTGTGGGTTGTGAAACGAATTATCTGAGTTTTCATTATTTCTTATGGGGAAATTGGCTTTGATATACGATTGCTTTGGATTTCAAGCATGTTTCCGGACGAATTATGCTCGCAAACAGAGGTTCCACTGTACATATGTGCAGGAACACTTATAGGTTCCCCCTATGGCAAAATGCACCAACATCATTAAACAACCATTCGCATTGACTGCTATGAATCTGGAAACAAATGTGGAGCCTGTGATTTTCTTGTGTTTTATAAGTCCATTAGCCATAGTACCTGTTACAGATAGGTAACAGAATAGTTTATAAAGATTTGCTATTTCTTGCCCTACATGAACGTTTGGCGCCTGTCCTCTGCATTCGTGTGTATCTGAACCTCTCTTCATTGGTGCTCCCTTTCTCGAGCATGAACCTGGAAAGCCTGTCCAGTTTTATACTCTCCGTCTTTGAAGGTGACTCTTTCTGCATCTGCCTTTACTTCTCCTCGTGCATCTCACACTTGCACTTCCCCAATCTAAGCCCCCATAGATTCGATGTATGGACACTGGTTACAGTGTCGTCCAGTCACATTGTTTCAGCATATCTATACCAAATAACTAGATGCAAATTTAACTGATACTTTATTTATAGTTTACTGGTTGTCATTTTCATGTAGCAAACTCTTTTCTGTTTGTTTGTGCAGTTGATGCCTGCAAACAAGCAGCTCTTCTTGCTTTCCAACCAGTGCTGCTGGGATAATGGTAAAGCAGGTGCTTATATTTCAGAAAAAACAGTATTTCATTAGGTTACTTGTTACTTTAAAAAGTGACTGGACTATGTAATGTAGGTTACATTTAAGTCAGTACCCTCATATCTGCTCCCAAGATTGAACAGCTGAGCTTTGCAGTGTACATTTAACTCATAAACATTAATTTAGTCATTTCTTAAATACAGAGACAGTGTGCAGTGGACATGCGCAGTCTGCAAAATCCTTAACTGTATCCCAGTTAAGGGTTTACCAGGCCACATAACCAGGATACTTGAGAAAAAAATCTGTTTTTGTTGACCAGGCTTCTTGGAGACTAATATCCCAGTGCCTGTAAACAAAATAAAGATTTATATGGCATTTTATAATCTGGGTCTCTGTGAGTAACCAGCATATTTAAACATATGTAAACATACTCGTTGTATGCCTTGTTTAAGAAAGAGAGCAGCCATGGATACTGGTTGTTGATGAGCCGTTATTGATGATCAGTGCTATGATTGTTCCTTTTTACATCTAAATATATCTAAGACAAAGGAAATGGTTGCAGATCTTAGATGCTCCCATTCTTCCACTGTCTCAACAATAATGAACAAGGGAAACTGTGGACATGGTGCAGCAATAGAGATCTGGACACAATCACAAGGGGCAGATGCAGCTTTTCTTCCTTAGAAAACTCTTTGTTTAAAACTGGATAAAACCATAGTGACACTGTTTTATAAGTCCTTCATTGAATCTGTTGTTACAGTTGTTTTATATGTTGGTTTGGTAACCTCAGCATTAAGAACATAAACTATTTTAACATCACTATAAAAACTGGCAGTAAAATTATTTATCTGCAGCAGACCTCTGTCACTGAACTATATTACAAACAGGTTAGAAAGAGGCCAACTCAATTCTGACAGACAGATGGCATCTTCTTTTTCCTAAATTTCAGCTGTTGCCATCAGACTGCAGATTTTGGTTTGCCGAGGGTAAAGTGCGACAGACTCAAGAACTCTTATTCCTAGAGGTATAAGCAATTTGATTTCTGATACATTTAGAGAGGCTGCTGAATTGTAAATTACCGTCTTTTTCCGAAAATAAGACACTGTCTTACTTTCTTTTTTGGTCCAAAATACGCACTAGGGCTTATTTTCGGGGGAGGACAAAAATAAGAGTATATTTTTATTTAATATTTATTTATTTTACACAGAATACAGAAATTAAAATTTATTCAATTACAGTCATGTCATCTTCTTCTGGAACATCGTCATAAATCAAATTCTGAATTCTGTTCTGATTTTCCTCCAAATCCATTTCCTGTTGAATCATTGGCCCGAATCTCTCATGTCTTGCAATATAGCTATCGTTAAATGAATACTTCTTGTCTAAGTAGCCTGTTCGTAGTGCATTGGAAACACAACTATCAGTTATTTTGTCCCATGAATTTTTTACCCAATTCACAACTTCCTGTAAGCCTGGTTTTACAAAATTACCTCGATGATTTCTCACCATTCTGTTTTCAATATATTCATTGATTTCCATCCGCAAATGATCCTTGAATGGCTTGTTTATTGCAATATCAAGTGTCTGGAGGTAACCAGTCATTCCTGCCGGAACCATTATTTGATCAATCTTCCTCTCAGCAAGAAAGTTTTTCATGTCTTTAGCGCGGTGAGTACTGGCTGAATCCCAAACTAGTAAACCTCTATTTCGACCCCTCAACAGTGGTGGCAGCATAAAATCAACCCACTTTCTTATAACTGCTTGGGTGCACCAGGCTTTTTCACTTTCAATGACATAAATTCCTGAAACGCGTTGAATCTGGTCTTTTTTACCTTTAGTGATTAAAAATGGCGATACTTTCTTGCCATCTAGACGAATCGCCAAAATACAGGTAACACGTGCACTATCGTAACCGGTAGAAGGAACGTAAATTGACGAGGAAGCCTTGTGGTGAACCGTCGTTTGAGCTCCTTGGCCTAGGAATACCGCGGTCTCATCCATAGCAATCATGTTGGAGAGTTGGTATTTCGAAAAATCGATGCCATCAACAAAAAGCTTAAACGCAAGTGCACGTTTAACAACTTCATTGTCTTCCAGCTTAAACATTGTTGTTGATCTCCTTAGAGACAGTTCATGTCGTTGAAGGAAGTTGTCCAGCCAGTGTGACGATGCTTTAAATTCTTCTGTGGATATATCAAATTCAATTGCCGTTTCAAGGGCAAATTTTTGAATATCAGCCCTGCGCACAACCAAAGCCATTGCTCTCCTGTCGGCAATCCATTCCCAGATGCATTCTTCCAACTCAGAAAATAACGGCTGCCGACCTGATCCAACTCTGCGTTTTTTCTCATTTCCTTGGTCCACCAGTTGACACAGGTTATCGTAGTCTGCACGCCATTTACGAACCATACGGAGATCCAGCATCTTCTCTTTACAAAAGGCTACAAGATTTACACCCCTGGAGTCTTCCACAATTCCCTTTTTGTACTCGACGGAATAGCTCTTTCGTTTTGTACTCATTTTAACTGCGGTTAAAAATTATTCACTTTATAAAAAATAAAATTACGTATGAGGAAATAATCAGACTTACAAGACTGAAATGAACAAACGTTGTATCTGCACTGTCGCTCAATGTAGACTGCTGCCTTAACGAACAATTATTTATACCGTAGTGTGCGCCAACGACGCGTTCCGTCGCATTCCGCATATGCATGCCCCCCTCCACCCCCTCCCCACCTCATTCGACCATACTCTGCGATACGCGCGACGCAGTACAACACAGCAGAGCAGAGCGGACACAATATTTATGTATTCATGCTGCCTTATGTTGTATTTTTAAGATAAATTCCAAGAATTTGAAACGAACTGTAGAGGTAAACAATGAATTTCTCGGAATATTTTATTTCAAACATTTCTCTGAAATACGAGTATTAGGGAAGCTAAACATACTTAATAAATCAACAGCATTTTTTAACGAATTCTTTTTTTCACATTATTTTAACTAGGGCTTATTTTCGGGGGAGGGCTTATATTACAAAAAGTTCCGAAAATCTCGATAGGGCTTATTTTCGGGGGATGTCTTATTTTCAGAAAAAGACGGTATTATTTTGTACTGGTAAAGGTAATTATTCTTCTGTGTGCTAGTTATAAGTACACATGCTCAAGACCACACCAGTTGTATAATGATGTGTCTTTGCTTTTTCTCTTGTATCTGTGTGGCAATGCCTTGTCCCTCTGGCATAATAAAACTCTAAGTAAGAGAGTACTGTTTTGTAATCACTGACAACCAACTATATTAAGCTGTATCCAGCAGGGGGCGTTAGCTCCCTTGTTGGAATGAGTTTTTATAATTGTTGCGTGTTGCATAACCTGAATCTATATAGATATGATATAAAAGTCTATACCCCCTCCTTAGTGATACGACGGTAAGAAATCACATAGGAGAAATAATTTCACTCTCTTTAATGACGGCTTACGCTACATAACAGATGAAAGAAGCCATTGGCAAGAACCCAGTTTGGGATTGTGGGCCAGATGTGTAGAGTCTGCCATTTTCTCCACTGCATTGGAAGGATTTTCAGGATCAGATGATGTTATCTCGCATTTGTCCATCAGCTTCAATAGTGTGCAATGTTCCAAGGCTTTATACTCTTTCTTCATGTGCAGGCCCCCACTTAGGTGAATCATGCCATTCCAAACAAGGAAAAAGAGGATACAATTTCATGCTGAGTTTGACACACAGAAATAGTATACAATGATCATCAGTCTGACTGCACGTTTCCCCAACTTTCTTTTATCTGTCTTGTCTTACGCTTTGCCTAGCAGTTCTAAATGATGAGCACCTGTGCTAAATCTGGCTCTGTGCATGTGAATAGAATGAAAAGTAGATTTATAAAATATATTTGTACAGAGAACAGTGACATATTAAACTTATGTTCTGATTACATAGGCTGAGCTAGATGGGCTGTCATATTGTCCTTTTGGTGTTCATTCTTATCTAATCGGGCTCATGTGGGGCTGGAGACTATCACAAGCAGCATTATGAACAAAGCCAGAACCACCCATCACAACACACAGTCACTCACGTGGAGCCAAGTTTACCATTTAACCTAACCTGCCCTTTGGATTTGAAACAAAAACATTGTTACTAGACACAAGATAGCTAAATGCCAGCCTTATACTAGCAGATTTCTAACACTTTTTTTCTTTTTGTTAAGTAATATCTTCCTTTATTTTGATGGAGGGAAGACATATCCATAAGTATTGTAAACTCAGACAGCAAGTATGTTTTTTTGTAATGGTTTGAGGACGCTTGCTCATATACGTGTCTTTTTTATTTAGCGCTGCACTACCTGTAGCACTTAAATCCACCTTTTATATGCTTTTAGCAAAGGAATGACATAGTTTGAATGCATTTAAAATAGTTTTATCATGTAGTTTTGTAGTTGGGAAATGTGTATGTTAAACCATATGTAACATTCATGTATATTTTGCCATATTTTCAGAATTAAATGTTAGCCTGAAACCTGTGTGTCTAAATCAATAATTATATAGTTTTAAATAAATTTTTAATAATCCTTTTATTATATTTTCTGCTAAATAGATGGAGCAAGAAGCAGAGCGGCGTAGGCAGCCACCCATAAAACAGGAGCCAGAGTCTGAGGAAGAAGCAGAAGAAGAAAAAACACAAGTTCAGCAAAAGGAAGAAAGAAAAGAGGTGGTTGACCAGGAGCCAGACTCTGAGGATGATGTTGATGAGCAAGAGGAAGAGGAAGAGGAGGAAGAGGAACCTCAAGAACAGAAGCCATGCCTTAAACCTACGTTAAGACCAATTAGCTCTGCTCCATCAGTGTCATCAGCTAGTGGAAATGCCTCGCCCAATACTCCTGGTGACGAGTCTCCCTGTGGTATCATTATACCCCATGAGAACTCCCCTGGCACACACCTTCAGGAGGAACATCGGCCCAAAATTGGGCTCACTCTCAAATTAGGTATATAATTTAGTTCTGGGTATTGTTATGAAGAATCAGTTTGTTTTGGTTTTAAGATAGACCTCATAGTAATTTAAATTAGCTCTTTATGAGCATATTTTTGTCTCGGTTTTCTAATCTAAAGAAACACCATATTTTTAATCAATGAAAATTAATCTTTATTTCATTATGCAATCTTGCTCTTTCTGCAGTTATCTTGAATGTATGCAGGTCGTCTTATGCCTTTTTCACAATGTTTCTTTAAATGTATTGAGTAATTAGCATCATTCTTGTCAGGTTCTTCAAATAGCCCAAGTCAACCAAGTGGAGGGAAAAGAAAGAAATTAGCTGTGGATAGTGTGTTCAACAAATTTGACGATGAAGAAAGTGATGAGGTGCCTCGTAAAAGGAAACTGGTGCCTTTGGACTATGAAGATGAAGACAAAGGAGGTGCTAAAGGCAATGTGAACACAGAAGAAAAGCGGAAACATATAAAAAGCCTCATTGAGAAGATACCAACTGCCAAGCCAGAGCTTTTCTCTTATCCTCTTGACTGGTCCATTGTAGACAGTGTAAGTAGCTGCTGTTAATTCTATAACATATCTAAGTTAATGTGTATTGTATCATACTGATAAATTCTAGTATATAGTTAAAGTGCTGATTTATTTTCATGTGTATATAGTGTTCAAAGTAAAATTAAATTCTTTTTTGCATGTCTCTTTAGAACTGGTGATAATAATAGTAAAATATTTACAAAAAGATGCACACGATTATATAGTACTGTCTTCAGAACCCTATGTACACTGCTGAGTCAAAACATTCTAAGCCATCTTGTCTGGAGTGAATAACGTTGACTATCTCAAAACAATGTCATGGTCGGGGATATATTAGTGGTAAGCTGAGTTTCAGTACTCCTAGTTGACAAATTAAATGCCGGAGATTGTGATGGTCCAGGTTGGCTCCACCCTCCCTGATTTCTTCCAGGCATCTCTTGAAACTGGAACAGTCGATTAGTCATGAACCAAGATGAGCCAGGCACAAGAGAATACACACGTTTAGCAAGGGCTTGGTGCTAAAGTGTTCAGTGCTATTATTAAAATCCAAAATGAAAGTGTGCAATGCAAAAACAGATCTTCAGAATAGTCAATAAATAAATAATTAATAAAATCAATGATGTCTGAGTTAAAATCCAATAAATAATCCAAATAAATGGAATGAAAGCATGCAGTCATCGGGTTCTTTCTCTTATCCTTCCCGAGTACAACATGTCTTTAACTCTCCATCTTCCAGACTCACCCATCTCAGGTCTTGCATCCGGTGAAGACACCAGCAGCCACAGTCAGATCCTTCGGTTCTTGCCCTGGCTGCCTCTGTTGGCATCTGCCGTGGTGCGATTCAACCTGACTGTCCCTCCGTCTTCCACTCCTCCATAAATTTGGTGGAGCGCTGATCACTTGCTCCTCCATGTTCTACTTATTGTTCTCCCTCAAGCTGGCTCAGGCACCTGATACTTAAGTATCACTTACGGTTCTTATTTTTTCCCCATTTTCCTCGCTTTGTATCATGCAGTCTCTCTTGTATCCTGCCAGATGTGGCGCAGGTGTGCCACACGCCTTTGCCTACCCCGAGATATGAATGAGGCAGCTGACAAATCTGCTTCACATTTGCATGTGAATGTGATCAGCCAAGCACCCCAGTCAACCCTGGAGCAAGCAGAGCAGCCCTGCATGCTCCGGGTCTTGTTTATTTAAAATTGTGTTTCACCATGACCCCTTATCACAAAGATAAGGTTTGTAAAGGCCCGAGTGACTTTGATAAGGACCAAATCGGTGCCTACTGGCGACATTGGTACAAGAAGAGAAACTCCATGAATTGCCAAAGTTATTGCACAATAAAGACTTAATTGTTGCAAGGGGCCAACAAAAACTATCCTATCTGGTATGAACCAACAGAATGACGATTGTGGCCTAAATCAGACAGTTTTAATGATTATTGCATGAGTAATGTGTCACGACATACAGTGTATCAAACCCTTCTGTGTATGGGACTGTATAGATATAGGCCTGTCGGAGTACCCATGCTAATTCCTGGCCTCAGTTGAAAGCATCTACAAATTGTTTGTGAGTGCTGGAACTGGACCTAGGATCAACAGAATAAGGTCATCAGGTCTGATGAATCCCATTTTCTGTTTTGAGGATGACAGGGTATGTGTGCATCGTTTACCTAAGGAAGCAATGGAACTAGAATGCACTCTGGAGAGAAGAGGAGCAATGATGATTTGGGCGATTTTCTCCAGGAAACCCTTGGTCTGGGCATTCATGTGGAAGTATATTTGATATGTACTACCTACCTTAATATTGTTGTAAACCAGGTACACCCCCAATAGATGTGGAATCTTTATGCAGGATATTGTGCCCTGCCACTCTGCACGAATGATGCAGGAATAATAATAACAGTACATTTTATTTATATAATGCCTTTCCCATGCTCAAAGCACTGCACAGAAACTCAGTAAGAACAGCACGGCTTATACAACATTGGGTACTAGTAGTATCTGCATAAAACACTAAATAAAGATAAATTAAGGATATCCAAAGCTTTTAACTAGAATAAGAGAAAATGAACCAGAATAAAAATACATAAATACAAGTACTACAAGAAAACCCTGAATAAGTAACAATTTGCGGTACAAACACACATCATCCTGAGCATCTGGATGGAGAGGGTAAACTGAAAGAAGGCTGAGAATGTCCAGGTAAGTTTAATGCCTTCCTGAATGATTGAGGCTGAAATAGTTAGTAGAATGGGTTGAGGCAGCTTATCTCATTAATTTGAGGAGGTTGTTCCAAAGGATGTGCGCTATACAGCAGAAAGCTTTGTCACCCATAGAGCGCAGGTTAGTTTGAGGCACAATAAGATTGTTAGAATTAGTGGGTGGATATAAGCAGAGGGATTTAGAAGGTTACTAATGTTGTCCAGTTGTGTGGTCATTTGATGCTTTATAGGTCAGTAATAGAATTTGATATTCGATCCCATAAGACACAGGGTAGCAATGCAGCAGAGCAGAATGGCCGTTAAGTCTTTGCTGTTGCGTGTCCATTTAAGGACTGTTGCAGCAGAGTTGTGAATGAGCTGGAGGTATGATAGCAGGTTAAAAGAGACACCTGCCAGTAGGGTGTTAAAGTATTTGGGATTCAATAGCTGTATGGACACGTTTCTCAAGATTAGAAAAAGAGAGGACCAGGCGAACACAGGAGATGTCATGAAGGTGGATGTAAGAAAGTAGAAAGGGAGGAATCAAAAAAAGATAAGATTCTTAGCAGTAGATGATTATCTGATGATATCACCAAGAATGATTGAAAAGGAACTAATTTTCTTAAGCTGAGCCTTAGTGCCAATTAGCATGACTTTTGGTTTGTTGCAGTTTAATTGCAAAGAGTTACATTCCATCTAGGGTTGAATTTCATTGAGGCAAGTTGTGAGTTTAGAAAGCCCTGATGAACTTTCGCATTTAACACTGAAATAGATCCAAGTGTCGACCACATCAAAGTGACTGCCCAGTCCAAAACTACGAATAATATGGTGAAAGGGAAGCATGTAGATACAGAGGAGCAGAAGGCCAAGGACCGCCTTGATGGGCTCCTTGTGTGACTGGTGCTGAGCTGGACCTGATGTTGCCTATCAGTCAGACTTAAACCACTGGAGGGCAGTGCCAGACATGCCTAGAATGTTCTCCATTCTGAGCAGTAGATTATCATGCTTGACAGTATCAAATGCTGCACTGAGGTCTAACACAATTAATATGCTAGTTTGCCCAGAGTCTGCTGCCATTTGCATATCGTTAATTAGATAGAGATAGATAAATACATTAATCCCAAGGGGAAATTCACATACTCCAGCAGCACCTTACTGATACAAAAAACAATATTAAATTAAAGATTGATAGTAATGCAGGTAAAAACAGACAATAACTTTATATAATGTTAACGTTTACCCCCCCGGGTGGAATAGAAGAGTCGCATAGTTTAGGGGAGGAACGATCTTCTCAGTCTGTCAGTGGAGCAGGACAGTGACAGCAGTCTGTCGTTGAAGCTGCTCTTCTGTCTAGAGATGACACTGTTTAGTGGATGGTGGATTTTCCATAATTGATAGGAGCCTGCTGAGCACCCGTCACTCTGCCACAGATGTCAAACTGTCTAGCTCCATGCCAACAATAGAGCCTGCCTTCCTCACCAGTTTGTCCAGGCGTGAGGCGTCTTTCTTCTTAATGCTGCCTCCCCAGCACACCACTGTGTAGAAGAGGGCGCTCGCCACAACCGTCTGATAGAACATCTGCAGCATCTTATTGCAGATGTTGAAGGACGCCAGCCTTCTAAGGAAGTATAACCGGCTCTGTCCTTTCTTACACAGAGCATCAGTATTGGCAGTCAAGTCTAATTTATCATCCAGCTGCACTCCCAGGTATTTATAGGTCTGCACCCTCTGCACACAGTCACCTCTGATGATCATGGGGTCCATGAGGGGTCTGGGCCTCCTAAAATCCAAAAAATTATTACTGTAAGCATGGCAGTTTCACAGATGCACAATATTCTGAGACAAGACTGAAATGTTTCCATCAGCTTATTACAAGTTAACTGGTGAGTCTGGACACCACAACAAGCTTGAGAACTTTTGACAGAAAAGGTAAGAGGTGGGCTGAAAATTGTTCATATTGTCAATATCAAGACCAGACTGTTTTAACATTGGAGTTACACAAGCGATTTTCAATATGGCTGGCACATAGTCAGTGTCGAAAGATGCATTATTGTCGTTACAGTCAGGATTATGGCATTAAGGCAGGATTAGATAGATAGATAGATACTTTATTAATCCCAGGGGGAAATTCACATACTCCAGCAGCAAAAAATATTAAATTAAAGAGTGATAAAAAATGCAGGTAAATAACAGACAATAACTTGAATAATGTTCAACGTTTACCCCCTCTGGTGGAATTGAAGAGTCTCATAGTTTGGGGGAGGAATGATCTTCTCAGTCTGTCAGTGGAGCAGGACAGTGACAGCAGTCTGTCGCTGAAACTGCTCCTCTGTCTGGAGATGACACTGTTTAATGGATGCAGTGGATTCTCCATAATTGATAGGAGCCTGCTGAGTGCCTGTTGCTCTGCTACAGATGTCAAACCGTCCAGCTCTATGCCAACAATAGAGCCTGCCTTCCTCACCAGTTTGTCCAGGCGTGAGGCATCCTTCTTCTTAATGCTGCCTCCCCAGCACACCACTGCGTAGAAGAGGGCACTCGCCACAACCATCTGATAGAACATCTGCAGCATCTTACTGCAGATGTTGAAGGATGCCAGTCTTCTAAGGAAGTACAGGCGGCTCTGTCCTTTCTTGCACAGAGAATCAGTATTGGCAGTCCAGTCCAATTTATCGTCCAGCTGCACTCCCAGGTATTTATAGGTCTGCACCCTCTGCACACAGTCACCTCTGATGATCACGGGGTCCATGAGGGGCCTGGGTCTCCTAAAATCCACCACCAGTTCCTTGGTTTTGCTGGTGTTCAGTTGTAGGTGGTTTAAGTCGCACCATTTAACAAAGTCCTTGATGAGGTTTCTATACTCCTCCTCCTGCCCACTCCTGATGCAGCCCACGATAGCAGTGTCGTCAGCAAACTTTTGCACGTGGCAGGACTCCGAGTTATATTGGAAGTCCGATGTATATAGGCTGAACAGGACCGGAGAAAGTACAGTCCCCTGCAGCGCTCCTGTGTTGCTGACCACAATGTCAGATCTGCAATTCCCGAGACGCACATACTGAGGTCTGTCTGTAAGATAGTCCACGATCCATGCCACCAGGTATGAATCTACTCCCATCTCTGTCAGCTTGTCCCTAAGGAGCAGAGGATGGTGTTGAAGGCGCTAGAGAAGTCTAGAAACATAATTCTTACAGTGCCACTGCCTCTGTCCAAGTGGGAGAGGGATCGATGTAGCATATAGATGATGGCATCTTCCGCTCCCACCTTCTCCTGGTATGCGAACTGCAGAGGGTCGAGGGTGTGTTGGACCTGTGGCCTCAGGTGGTGAAGCAGCAGCCGCTCCATGGTCTTCATCACATGTGATGTTAGAGCGACAGGCCGGAAGTCATTCAGCTCACCAGGACGTGATACCTTTGGGACTGGGGTGATGCAAGATGTTTTCCAAAGATTTGATAAGTTTGGTGGGACGGGGTCCAGTACACAAGTAGTAGACTTCATGTTACACAGGGCATCCTCTTTAACTCTTTTAGGGCGGATGTTGACTTTTGTCGACAGGAGGGGTTGAAGGCGAATGTCGACAAAAGTCGACATCCAGGGATAGGGGGCGACAATCAGCTGTTAATGGCGACAAATCTCACTGTCACGTCACAGGCATTCCCTCTGTGCTTGGAGGAATGCTAGACTCGTTGACTCGGCAAATAAATATTGCGTGTGCGTGAGTTGCGAAATGTAAACAAAGGCAAGATGGCACTGACATGTGAAAAGGCAGCGAAGCAAGTGCAGAAAAGAAAACACTCGGCAGGCGATGTTTTGCGCATTATCGCGGAGTCGGACTCTTGATTTTTCAGAATCTGACTTTATTGGCAGTGATCAGGAGATCGAGCAAGAGAGTTAGAAGCAGGCATCAGCTGATCAGACACCAGCCGATGCCGCGCCAGCGGATCTGCTGCCAGTTGAGTGCCTTCGCGCAGCCGATGCATCTACGGCAAAGTTCGCATGGGATAAATACACAGACATTGATCC
Organism: Erpetoichthys calabaricus; assembly: GCF_900747795.2. NCBI lineage: Eukaryota > Metazoa > Chordata > Cladistia > Polypteriformes > Polypteridae > Erpetoichthys > Erpetoichthys calabaricus. The sequence goes on from NC_041409.2 coordinate 52,956,468, forward strand.
GTTGAGAGCCGATCTGGCTACCGGAGTTTACAAGACGGCATGGCTTGCTGTTGGACACGACAGATCACCAGCTGCTGTACTTCAGGCTGCTCTCTCCTGATGCTGCTTTTCAGCTACTGTCAGACGAGACAAACAGGTAGGCAGAGATTTTTTTTTGAATCGCGGGCTGCGTTTGCATCGCATTCTCGTTTTTCAAAGTGGAAACCCACAACGAAAGACGAGATGAAGCGCGCTGTGGCATTACAAATAGAGATGGGACAGAACTGGTGATATAACTTCAGGGAGCATTGGTCCAAACGTGTTTTGTCCCCTGGTGGCTTAGGTACGTGCTGCTGCAAAGTTTTATTCACTTCTGTAATAAACAGAAGCAAATCCCATGGGGTGAGCCAGGCTATAATGCCATACATAAAGTTCATAAAGTTTCAGAAGATGAAAAGAGGTGACAATACGGTTTTCATGCAGGCAGAAAACTTGGTGGCAGTGGCATGGCACGATGGCAAATGGGTGACTTGTCTCTCTACAGTACACACTAACAATATATGTTAGAAAGTGCAGCAACAGACAATTGAAAAATAGGCATCAAAGCAACACATATTGTAAGGAGTGCAATGTGGCAATGACTGAAATTGGCTGCTTTGAGCGAGATCAGACTTTGCTGTGTAAAATGTATGTGATATGTATGTGAAATCATAGAGTATGCAGGCTCATACAACATGCAAGACAGTAACATTTGTCAAAAGTAAATTTTTTTGTTGATTTGATGTGTTAAACAATTGCTTTGTGTTCAATCGAAATGTACAGACCAGGTCCAATATGCGAGCAGCAGAATGGGTAGGAAAATAAACATGCTGCACCCAATAAAAACAGTCCAGTTAGGGTTAGGAATTCATTTGTCAGCTGTATGAAGGATCGTCAATGTGAATATTAAAAGTCTCCTTCAAGAGTAACTGTCTGAGAAAGAGAACTTAAATGATTTAGTAATTCAGTCAGATTAGGTAGAAAAAAACACCAGTTTTATTTTGGAGAACAATGGTATTGGAGCCAGACACTTGAAGGACAATGAACAATCAATTGGGATTCTTTTGATTTCAGGATGTAACCATGGCCTCTCAATTCCCCCCTTTCTCAAAACAATCCAGCATCTGTGGGATGTGTTGGAATAAAATGTCTGAACTGCAGTGGCTCAACATTGGTTTACATGAGCTAAACTATGTGCTGTCTTTATTCTTGTACCAGAGAACTTAGGACATTTTCTCAGAGCTCCTTTAGAGTTCATGCTTCTGCAGGTCTGATCTATTTTGACAGCACACGGAAGAGCAATTGCATATTGGGCAGACATTTTGACTCATCTGTGCTATGTGTATGTGTGAATTTGTAGAGGTCAATTAAGATAAGCCAGTCATTATAAATGTTGATGAATATGATTTTGCATTTGAATTTATTTTACTAGTTATACAATTGAGTTCATTTCACATGTTCTTTTTTTTGTTTGTTCTTCGACCCTGCTGTCATAGACATTAATGGAACGCCGCATCAGACCATGGATAAATAAAAAGATTATTGAGTACATAGGAGAAGAAGAAGCAACATTAGTAGATTTTGTTTGTTCAAAGGTATGTGTAATTTTTACAAGCTGTCTTAAATGTCTTCTATTCTTTAGCATTATAAATCCTGTATTAAAGTTGGCAGGAGAAACGGCCAACACTTTAAATCTAACCATCTGTCTATCTCTGTGTGTGTGTGTGTGTGTGTGTGTGTGTGTGTATCAAGTAAGCGAACTAGCCACTATGGCGCAACATCTGAGGCTTTGCCTCAGGCGCTGACATCCGAGGTTCTATCCCTGCAAGGCGAAGAAAATTTGCTTTATACCTGATGAACCCCAATAAGCGCGAAACACATGTCTTATACTCTCTGTATTATTTGACACAAACTTTATATAATTACATATATACAGGTCAAATTCTGTTACAACAAACTGCCAGGGACCTAAAAAATGTAGTTGTAATGATAATTCTGTAGTAGTGAGATTATATATTTGTCAATATAGTGCTTGATTTAACTTGCGTCCAGGCGTTCGCAATCATTGCAATAGCTTCTTTCACGTTAGTTTTCAACTCCTCCTGTCTACAAGTTATGCTGACGAGAATTTTTCAAAGCATTTCCTTGTGATATCAGGGTGCGAATAATGCCCAAATCCAATGGCTGAAGCACTACCGTGCAATTGTGTGGGAGGAATTCAATGCGAACATTATCTAAATGTGGAAGCATGTTGTGGGCAGCACAGCTATCAATCAGAAGCAGAATCTTCCTTTTCTTCTTCATACTGTGAGGTTTCTGAAGTGCGATTGCTACGTCTGTGGAAGATTGTTTTTCTGTTGCCGGGGCAGGGCAACCGCAGGCTCACAGCTTCGGGATGCTCTTCGGCATGTCATCCCATTGAGGGAGGTCCCAAAAGAGTTTAGAAACCTCACAACAGTGACTTTGCTTTTTCTTGAATGTGTGGCACACTAATAGGAATGTTTCTTGAATGAGCATCTGCCATTTCTATAGGAGAGTAACAATGAGTTCAATTCCAATGGATGTTTTTGAAATGTTGATGAGCAATAAGCAAAAGGTATCACTGAAAACCACAGAAAATAAACACAGCAAAAAAAAAAAAACATTTAGAGGAAAGTTCGAAGAAAGAAAAATGTACAATGTTTGTGTTTAGGGATAGTTTTGTACAACTGAGCTGCAACCACAGAACTAACTGCTTTGTGTATGATTCATTCAGGCTATTTTATATTATATATTATTTATATATACACACACACACACATACACACACACACACACACACACACACACACACACACATACATATACATACATGCATATATACATACATGGATGATTCATTCAGGCATTTCGTTGTAATGAAAGTATTTGCTGAATTTATTCCGTTGTAATGAGATTTCTATATATACTCTGTCATATGGGGAAACCATAAAAATACTTTGTTATAATGAAAATTTAGTTGTAATGACTCGTAACAGAATTTCACCTGTATACGTGCGTATATATGTGTGTATGTGTGTATATATGTATAAATTTTTATTATAACAAAGTATATTTATGGTCCCATCAATTTCCCCATATGACAGAGTATATAGAAATCTCATTACAACGGAATAAATTCAGCAGATACTTTCATTACAACGAAATGCCTGAATGAATCATCCATGTATGTATATATGCATGTATGTATGTATGTGTGTGTGTGTGTGTATATATGTGTGTGTGTGTATATATAAAAAATATATAATATAAAATAGTGTGTGTTTTTGTTTGTGTTCTCAAGTTGTCTTTACTTTCGACCCCTCCCAGATTACTGTCTTTAGTGGTACCTAATATTTTTGTCACCTTTATAAGAAGATGGATTGACAGTTTTATGTGTTAAGTCTAAAAAGGAGTGATAAGGACCAGTTATTTGTAAGCATTATTGTGGTGCTTTGTACTGTTCTGGATATGGAAATGCATAACTTCTTTTAGTTAAAGAAAAGTATACAGAAAACAAAATTATATTGTACTGTTACAGAAATGTTAAGTGTTCGTGTTAAACTCCAAAATCTTAACTACACTCACTGAAAGCAATTTGTTTTAGCGGCCTTATAATATTTTAGTGTATTAGCTTGTGCCTGCCAAACCTGAAGTGGTTATCCATAAAAGCCACTGGTTTAGTGCTGGCTCTGCCATGTAGATGGTCACATAGGGCAGCAGAGGGCATTAGGGGGTGGAAGTTTGTCAATCCGCACAAACGCCTCTCTATAGAAACTTGGAGAAATTTGGAACTTCTAAATACACCATCCTTCAGTGCAATATACATTATTTACAATGAGTATGAAACACTAATGGGGACCCCCTGCTATTGGATTCAGTATACTTAAAAACCGCAATGGTGATAGGCTCTTCAGTTTCATCTGCACCTGCCACGCTTGCTTGCATGATACGTTGTGGCCTGTGTTGGAACAGTGAAAATCTTGTCTGCCTACCCAACACCCAAGCTATTCCACGATACATGTATAGTATTTGCCTTCAAGACTGTATGGTTTGGGTGTTATAATTTTCACATTCGTCTAGGTCAGTGGAAGGCTAGAGCCAGCCCTGCAGTAGTTTTCTGAATATAGATAAAGTGGATTTTGAGAAACATCTTAACAGACCAAATTTATTCTGCTTTATCCACAGGTCATGGCTCACAGTACACCGCAAGGCATTTTAGATGATGTAGCTATGGTAAGTCAATATAAGTGGGTTTTATTTTCCTAAATGCACATCCCATCTTGTTGCTCTTTATTATTTTGCCTTCTACTTACTTTGGGACTTTTGATTATGTGTTCTTCACCCTCTGTGGCATTAATAGTTGTTGCTATATTAAATTGATTTTTAATTTTTTTTATAGAATTATTCAAGATAGAACTTTATTTGTCCCAAGGGGGCAATTTAGCTTTTATAGAAGCTGGACAATTTTATAGGAATATTATAACATGAGAAGAACAACCTCCATTCAAACACTTGCATAGAATTATGAAAAAAAGAAAAACTTCTTTGTAATCTCTATTCAATTCAGAAGTCCCACGGGGGTACTATAAAGATTTATAGTGGAACCTCGGTTCACGACCATAATTTGTTCCAAAACTCTGGTCGTAAACAGATTTGGTCGTGAACCGAAGCAATTTCCCCCATTGGATTGTATGTAAATACAATTAATCCGTTTCAGACCATACGAACTGTGTGTAAATATATATATATTTTTTTAAGTTTTTAAGCACAAATATAGTTAGTTAAACCATAGAATGCACAGCATAATAGTAAACTAAATGTAAAAACATTGAATAACACTGAGAAAACCTTGAACAGAGAAAACTAACATTGCAAGAGTTCGCGCTATACTGTAGTCTTATGACCCGATCGCTGTAAACATTTTTTTTTTTTGAGTTTTAAGCACAAGGGAAAAAGGAACATTTGAACAAATCCGAACTTTATTTAAAAGCCAACCAAGAAAGTAACATTGCAGGAGTTCACACTAATAGCATTACAACCCGATCGCTGTAAACACTCTTTTTAAATGAGTTTTAAGCACAGGGAAAAAAATGAACATTTGAAAAAAGAGAAAAGTACCATTGCAACAATTCACTCTACAAACAGAAAAATTAACATTTGAAAAATCCGTAATACAAAAACTAACCATAAACCACCAAGAAAACTAACCTTGCATGAGTCGAGTTCTGGCATGAAGTGAGGAGGAACTGGGTGGAGAACAATCCGGTCTCGTCGCAGTCGAAGACTTGTTGCAGGATGTAACCTTCGTCCTCCACTAATTTTGTGAAATTTTTCATGAATTCTTTCGCAGCTTCAGCGTCGTAACTAGCAGCCTCTCCATGCCTTACCACACTATGAATGCCACTTCTCTTGTGAAACCACCCTCTGCTTTAAATTCCTCACTTTCGCCACTCGTAGAAGGATAGTTTTGCAGCAAATCGCCATGAATCTTCCTGGCTTTCTCGCATAACATCACCTCGCTTACGCTATCCCCTGCAAGTTGCTTCTCGTTCAGCCACACTAGCAACAGTTTTTCCACCTCTTCCAGCATTTGAGGCCTCTGCCTGGTTAACGCTGCAACTCCTTTTGCAGCATCAGCTGCTTTAATAGATTCTTTCTGCTTTAGAATAGTCGAAATCGTAGATTTTGACTTCGTGTACTCTGCGGCAAGATCAGTAACACGAATGCCACGCTCATACTTTTCAATAATTTCTTTCTTCGATTTAAATGTTCTGCAAAACTTCTCACCACTCACCACTCTTGCTTAGAAGGCATGGTTAAGTGCAAAAGCACACGAAATACTGTAGAGCACAAAGAGTTAACAGGTAAAGCATGCACGTCTGACTGAGAACAATGAACAGGGAGAGGCTGAACACGTGCTTAAATACAGTAATCGCCACGTACAAACCGGAAGGGAAATGAAATAGAGCACAAAGAGTTCACAGCGAAAGCATGCATGCACGTGTAAGCACGTCTGACCGAGAACAATGCAACATGTGCGGAAATCATCTGCGCGCACAAACCGAAAGGGAAATTGGCTTGTTCGTATACCGAGTGTGTGGTCGTGAACCGAGGCAAAAGTTTGGCGCACTTTTTGGTCATAAACGGAGTTGTACGTGAACCGAGGTTCCACTGTACTGCCAATACTGATTCTATGTGCAAGAAAGGACAGAGCCGCCTGTACTTCCTTAGAAGACTGGCATCCTTCAACATCTGCAGTAAGATGCTGCAGGTGTTCTATCAGATGGCTGTGGCGAGTGCCCTCTTCTACGCAGTGGTGTGCTGGGGAGGCAGCATTAAGAAGAAGGATGCCTCACGACAGACTGCTGTCACTGTCCTGCTCCACTGACAGACTGAGAAGATCATTCCTCCCCCAAACTATGCGACTCTTCAATTCCACCAGGGGGGGTAAACATTGAACATTATTCAAGTTGTTGTGTTTTTTTTTTTTTTGTTTTTTTTTTTTAACCTGCATTTTTATTACTCTCTAATTTAATATCTTTTTGCTGCTGGAGTATGTGAATTTCCCCTTGAGATAAATAAAGTATCTATCTATCTATCTATGTATCTATGTATGTATGTATGTAGTAAGGGGCCCTGGTGGTGTTTCTTGACACATTAGCGCTCAATATCATTCATTTTCATACTAAGTAAGCCAGTAGTAAAGGTTCACAATTGAAACAAATTTTTATGCTGTTGTCATCCATTTATGATGGTAGTTAAATTTGGGAAACTACTTTAGAGAGAGAGAGAGAGAGAGAGAGAGACAGACAGACAGAGACAGGAAGGGTTGGGAGCATGCACTGATATAGAGCGTTGCTGTACTCCTCATATGATTGACTACTCAGGATTCCTAATTAAGGTACAAGGGCAGTCATATGGGAGATAAAAGAAAAATAATAAATGTGGCAATAGGCAGTTGAGTCCTCAGGTGTGATATCTGAGCAGTTGGCTGTTTGATGTTTACTGTGGTCTTTTCTTTACTTGCAGGTGCTTGATGAAGAAGCAGAAGTTTTCATTGTAAAAATGTGGAGGTTATTAATTTATGAAACAGAGGCAAAGAAGATTGGATTAGTAAAATAAACATGGAAGGAGGGGAAAGATGAACTAATTTAATATTAGCTGCTTTCCATCCATTATTCAGTCCAACATTAAACTATTGTTCTGGATAATTCTCTCCGGGGGCTGGATTTTTAAAACAAAAAGAAGAAAATCAATGGATGTCTCACCTGTGAATTTTTTTCTTTTTTTTTTTTTTTTTTTTTTTTTTACTTTTTCAAGCAGTAATGCAAATCAGCATTGTTCTGGTTGGTCTGTTTTATTTGTGCACTGATTTTAGTGTGCCCTGACAAAACTGTACTGAGCATGTTCTGAATTAATAATTCAGGTCTGCTCCTAAAGATCTGCTTCTTCTGTTAGTTTCTTGTCACATGTTAGCCTTGAGTTCACTCTCCAGCATTTGAATTTTATATTAATGTTTCTATGAATAATTGGCCCATCAGTGGGATGACACTTGGAAAATCGGAGTTTGAGGTCTCACAAGGAAATCATCAATGCCAAAATTGAATTATTTAACTCGGCATCCTGTAGCAGATTGGTTACTCAAAAACATGGAAGTATTTTTCTTTGTCTTGAGTATCCCCCATAAAGTGTTTCAGGTCTTATTAGAATTTTTATTATTGTTAAAACAAGTAACATTCTTGATTCTGATTTTGTTTGTGCTGGCCAAATTTGCCTAGTCTTTTCCTCAAGACATCTTGATTTGTGGTCTAATACTTATTTTTCTTGTTGTCCAATAAATGACAATAGCCTTAGATGACCCACTAAACTCTTTTGATTTAATACTTTTGTAATAAAAAGACAAGTGATACTTCAGCTGTGGTCATGAGATGTCCAACGTCATTGTTAATGTCCTTTTAAAATATGCTGTTCAGAAGAATTTCAGTGACACTGTTCAGTTTCCTTTCAATGAATTGAGTGATGTTTTTGTTTGACAAATCTTTAGCTCTTTACTCTTAATCTGCAGTTATCCTAACATACCTAAACTTTCTTTTGACCTTCAGTATAACTTAATGTCTTTCTTTATTGTGTATCTTCTAACATGTATGTAACTCAACGGATTCAAAGACCAGGTAGGTACCTATGTTGCAGAGATGGTGCTTCTATTGTTTACTGATCGGTATATGCTGGCACATTAAAAGAGAAAACTTCAATGTCTGCCAGTTTGACTCTCTAATTAGTACTACCACAAACGACTGACCATTTAATAGTTAAATCACATATTTTACGAACAGTTTTTGTTGCTTATTAGCAGCATGATCTTCAGGGACTGAAAGTGTAGATATGTCAGTTGTTGTCAAACAAAGCTTTTCTGAAGGTAACCCCTTCAAAGTTATGTATAAACCCACTGGCCCCCTTTTGCTTATTTACTACTTCTTTGGGTTTAATTCCTTGTCTGTACTTTTCACAGTAAACTTTATGCTGGTTCTGTCCTGCTTTTCAGTGTTTTTTTAAATGTAGGACTTGGGCCACACAGCTTTGTTTTGACTCTTCTATGTCTTAAATTTTAGAATGACCTCTTATCACTAAACTAATGCTGTTTCAGTGTTGCTGTCCCAATACTTTTGTGGGTGAGAACTTTTTTTTTGTTTTTCTTGAACATGGATGTTAGGTTAGGTTTGACTCGGATAACATTAACAAGATTAGAGCATGTTAAAACGGCTCAAGTCATTTTTTGCCTCTCCTTTAGAGCTTCTTATCCCTGATTTCCACAGAACGGTTGAATTTTTGGCTCTGTCTGGTTGCTTTGTATCTAAATGATCAACAAAATTGAAGACTCTTACCCAAAGACTGTCAGCCAAATGCTTATCTTAGCCAGTCTGATGTGATTAAATTTTAATTTTGTTTTGTTCAAATTGCTGTAAATTTTCAAGTCGTACAGTAACTGTAAAAATGTTGGAAACCTTTTGTGCAAAATGTATATATCGGCATTGAGATGGACCTGCTGTGAACACCAAGCACTGGGAACCCATGCTAAAAATAATTTATTTTGGACCTCAAAGTATATTTAGTTTAAGCTTATGGCTTAATATCTTTGTAAATAGTGCTGGGTGAACAAATTCAAACTTTGTCAGGCTTCTTTTTTGCCAGAAGACAGTTTTTTTTTTTTTTTTTTTTTTTTTTTAAAATGATGGTTCTTAGAAAGCTTGGACATTTCCATATCAGTTTTCAATGTGTATAAATGGAGGCTGATTGTAATATTATGCATTAAGCATGGTTTAATAAAAATAAAATTTTTTTACATGTACATTTTTATTAGGATTCTCTTAACAATAGTCCTTAGATAGTGGGTTTATAGTGTGTCTTTGTAGAATCTTGTAAGGTGCCACTCTTTGCGAAGATCGACTCAAATAAGCTAAGAATAAATATACATATACCTGTGTGTGTATGTGTGTGTGTGTGTTATATATATATAACACACACACAGTCATATGAAAAAGTTTGGGAACCCCTCTCAGCCTGCATAATAATTTATTCTACTTTCAACAAAAAAGATAACCGTGGTATGTCTCATTTCCTAGAAACATCTGAGTACTAGGGTTTTTTTAGATTTTTAGTGAAGCAGTATTTAGTTGTATGAAATTAAATCAAATGCGAAAAACTGGTTGTGCAAAAATGTGGGTCCCCTTGTACTTTTGCTGATTTGAATGCATGTAACTGCTCAATACTGATTACTTGCAACACCAAATTGGTTGGATTAGCTCGTTAAGCCTTGAACTTTATAGACAGGTGTGTCCAATCATGAGAAAAGGTATTTAAGGTGGTCAGTTGCAAGTTGTGCTTCCCTTTGACTCTCCTCTGAAGAGTGACAGCATGGGATCCTCAAAGCAACTCTCAAAAGATCTGAAAACAAAGATTGTTCAGTATCATGGTTTAGGGGAAGGCTACAAAAAGCTATCTCCGAGGTTTAAACTGTCAGTTTCAACTGTAAGGAATGTAATCAGGAAATGGAAGGCCACAGGCACAGTTGCTGTTAAACCCAGGTCTGGCAGGCCAAGAAAAGTAAAGTAGTGGCATATGCGCAGGATTTTTTTTTTGTTCTTTATTTTGCCTTATACAATTTCTTGTATTAGGAATTTGTTAGTTTTCGCATACCCCTTGGGGTCAGAGTGCAGGGTCAGCAATTGAAGGTTAAGGGTCTTGCTCAAGGGCCCAGCAAAGTAGAATCTCTTCTGGCAGTGGGATTCGAACCGGCAACCTTCGGGATACCAGAGCAGATCCTTAGCCTCAGAGCCACCACTCTGCCCTGATTGTGAAAATGGTTACAGACAACCCACAGATTACCTCCAAAGACCTGCAAGAACATCTTGCTGCAGATGGTGTATCTGTACATCATTGTACAATTCAGTGTAATTTGCACAAAACATCTGTATGGCAGGGTGATGAGAAAGAAGCTGATTCTGCACTCATGCCACAGAGTCTCTTCTTGTATCCAAATGCTCATTTAGACAAGCCAGATTAATTTTGGAACAAAGTGCTTTGGACTGATGAGACAAAAATTGAGTTATTTGGTCATAACAAAAAGTGCTTTGCATGGTGGAAGAACAACACCGCATTCCAAGAAAAACACCTGCTACCTACTGTCAAATTTGGTGGAGGTTCCATCATGCTGTGGAGTTATGTGGCTAGTTCAGGGACTGGGGCCCTTGTTAAAGTGGAGGGTCTGATTGATTCAAACCAATTTCAACAAATTCTTCAGGATAATGTTCAAGTATCAGTCACAAAATTGAAGTTACGCAGGGATTGGATATTCCAACAAGACAATGACCCAAAACACAGTTTGAAATCTACAAAGGCATTCATGCAGAGGGAGAAGTACAATGTTCTGGAATGGCCATCACAGTCCCCTGACTTGAATATCATTGAAAATCTATGGAATGATTTGAAGCAGACTGTCCATGCTCGGAAGCCATCAAATTTAACTGGAGAGATTTTGTATGGAAGAATGGTCAAAAATACCTCCATCCAGAATCCAGACACTCATCCAAGGCTATAGGACGCATCTAGAGGCTGTTATATTTGCAGAAGGAGGCTCAACTAAGTATTGATGTAATATCTCTGTTGGGGTGCCCAAATGTATGCACCGGTCTAATTTTATGATGCATACTGCATATTTTCTGTTAATCCAATAAACTTAATGTCACTGCTGAAATGCTACTGTTTCCTTAAGGCATGTCATTTATGAAAAGGAAGTTGCTACTTTGAAAGCTCAGCCAATGATCAACAAATATCCAAAGAATTAAGAGGGGTTCCCAAACCTTTTCATATGACCGTGTGTGTGTGTGTATATAATATAATTTTTTTTTTCTTCAATCCAGTCATGGTAATCAATCAGTTTAACTGTCCTTTGTTTTGGAGTTTTTAAATGTAACAGAAATGTGTGGAGATTTGTTTCTAATGTCGAGTTTCTAAATTACTTTTTAAATCAAAAATAGTGCTTTACATAAGTTTTACAGCTTGCCAGATCAGGCCCTACCACATGTACCAAGTGTTGGTACAGGTAAAAGCCCATCTCACAGTATAACTTCACATTTTACTGGTTTTGGTTGAAAATGGTGTAATGTAATTTTCAAACCAAGCTGTTGTGTTGTGCGCCGTCCATCACACAAGCTGGTGACCCTCAGAAACTTGTGTTCTGATTGGCTGGTGACTTTGGCTCTGCCAGATCTCTTCTATCAGTTTCTTCCAGTTTCTAGTGGCCTTTGGATTGTGTAGGACACCACAGGACTCACCGACACTTGGATTTTCTTTTCTCTAAGGGTAATAATGCTCTGTCTCATTTCATTTGTTAATTGCTGTTTTCTTCCAATTATCATTGGAATACTGTCCAAGTCGGACTTCAGAGGGTGTGGTAACACATTCTTTTCCAACTCTGCTTTAAGACGCACAGAGGGTTTTGAAGTAATCAACAGGAGTTAGGACACTTGTGCAGACTGTTTGGTTGAACTTGCAAGGCTCCATTTACTTAAATTGCTGCTGAACATCTGTAGAATTTAACCTATTTGTTGTTCTCTGAAGAAGGCACATTTGTAATATTCTGGTATTTCCCTTTTTTTTTGTTTTCACTAACCTAAACATCAACTATAAACCACTGGCAGTTGACGCATTATCTTTTCACAATTTTAGGTTATTCATTTTATTTGAAGTGATAAAATCTGAAGAAAAACTGAAGTGTTGTAAAACATTTGACCGTTAGTGTACATGTGTTTCCCTGAGGTACTCTATATTTTCACTGAACGCAGTTAACTTGTGATATGCACCAAACTAGCCTGCAAACACCTCCTTCCCGCCCAACTTTATATAAGCCTGGAAACAATTTTACAATTGGACCATTAACGGTTGACTGCCCTTCAACTGCTTTTAATTCCTTTCATTATCACTCGAGTTTTACAGAAACTGTTAGTACTAAGATGAAGAAGTTTAGTGGTTGATAAAATGCATTGGAGAATGGGGAGGGTCAAACACCATTGAACATATTTGGGGAAAACAAAATGGATGGTGCGGAATCATTCTAAGCTAGTGTGCCCAATGTATTTCTACCAGTCTTTTGTCTATTCATGTGTAAGCAGTACATGAATTGGATGTTCAAGATTGCTTTGTACATGTTGGCTTGCAGTTTAGATTAGTACACTTGTAACTCCATTTTATTTACAAAGTTTGGCCTGAATGGGATTTGGGCAACCTTCCACAGGTAAATCTCAGAACCTCATCAACATGTTAGGCCTAAATCAACTCCTTAGGACTTGAAAAGTAGCTAAAAAGCTGTCACCAGGAAATGTCAGCTAATAACAATTCCATTCCAATTCTAGTGCTAAAAATTGATTTCTCAACAACCCTTTTCATAACACTGAATAACCATTAGCTAGCTGCTCTCCCATACTCGGATGGTCTGAAAATTAAGATAATAGATGCATACAATGCTGGGGAAGCTATAGGAAAAAAATCAAAGTTTCCTTTTTGTATTGTTTTACTTTTAGGAAAGTAATAGAGTCAAGGCAGTGCAGTTAAAAAGAAAAAAAAAAAAAAGTCTTAAGACCAAGAAACTTTTCTGAACAAACTGCATGTTTTTCTTAGGTTGAAAGGTGCAACAAAACCTCCAAATAACTGCAAATGATGTGCAGGAAGATCCAGCCAACAATGGAGTCAAGGTGCACCGTTCACAATTGCTGTTTTTCATTCTGTGTTCAAGTTCATGAAATCAAATACAGCACTACCTTAAACATTGCCAAAATACTTGTATGTGAATATTTGTTTGTTGCAGTGGTTTTATTTAATACTTGACACTTCACAACTCAACATAAAAGGTAATTTAATCAGGAGTAGCCAAATGTTTGTGTAATGCCGTATGTCATAAGTGTGGGTTGGGACCCTTGCCCAGCTATTACTGTTAGTATCTATTACCATGCAACATTACATGGGTGTCATATCCGTTGAGTGAGGCAGCCCAAGAATCAGTTGGTAAAGCCCTTCTTGAGATCCCTCTTGGTATTTGGGTGTTGTCGATGCTTCAGCATGTTAGTTTTGACTAGTCTCGGAGATCGCAGCCTTAATTCAAACTTATTAATACTCTTCATATCCTGCCTCTTTTGATCCAAATCTGCAAATTAGCTGCATTGTACACAGCTGTGGAATAAAAAAAGTAAACTTCAGTCGTGTAATCTGAATTTCTTGAGCTTGTGACATGGCTGCTCTGGGCTTCCTTTTTATCTCTCCTGTATAACAAGCCAAATTAACATTTATAAATGCTTTGCAATAAATTTAGATACCTCAATTTAGATTTTAAGATATGTTGAAATTACAACTAGTTATTGTGAAATCTCTGATGCATTTCAGATATCTTAAAAATAGTCTGGATGTTATTTAAAGGTAACTGGAAATGTCATTAAAAGACATTTCACAATATCTTCACACTGGATCATGTTTCAGATGTCTAAAATACATTATCTTGTATCTTCTCCATTTTAAGATGTCTTAATGTATACACAGTGGCTGTGGGGCATCTGTTGGCAAAGAAAGATTCACTGATCTTGACTTTGCTGACGATGCTGTGATCTTTGCAGAGTCAATGGGGGCTCTGATCGGGGCTCTCTAGAGAGACTGAGTGTCTGGGCTTGCGAGGGTCCTGATAAAAACCAAGAACCAGTCCTTTAGTTAGCTCTTGGGCATAGCCATCACCAGTGTGTCTGTCTGCGGAGAGAGTGTTGACCTCATCGAGAGGTTTCCTTACCTTGGCAGTGACATGTCTCCGGTGATTCTTCCTATGAAGTCAGTAGATGGATTGGGAGAGCATGAGGGGTCATGAGGTCGCTGGAAAGGGGTGTGTGGCACTCCCGATATCTGCACAAAGACGAAGGTCCAAGTCTTTAGTGTCCTGGGGCTTCATGTATAACGCCTTGTGTAGAATTCACACTAAAACATGGTGTACGGACAAAGCTAGAAATGTGCAAACACACCGTAAGACAGGTGTAGGCAAAGTTCTGTACACATTCACTTTATAAATCCCAATTAACATGAATTTTAACACATAGCCCCCCTCCTGCTCCCAGAATTTTGCTTATTTGAATATGCACATCAATCTAAATAGCCCCTTCTGTTCAGTGTGTTAAAAGACAAGGGCAAATCATGTGTAACAGAATTTACACAAATCAGTATTTCAGATAATTTTCACATTAATAAAGTGGAAATGCTTTCTATTTATATCAGCAATTTATTCTCTGAAGGCACCTTTGTAACAATGTGTGTGCAGTTGATTGCTCCAATTACATTTAGAAAACCAGATGCTGTGAATAGTGCTTTGGTGTTTGTCCATTCAACCGCTGTGTAAGTACTATAAATCTTGCATATCAGAATGACAAGCGGGATAATACCATCCCATACAGTTGGCATGGCGCGACTTGGTCATGACTGAGAAATACCCGACCAGTCAACCAGTTCTCGCTGAAAAGCTCATGTAGCTAAAAACCTGATAGTGGACAGAACTTTCAAAGGAGCAGGTAGAGCACAATTCCTTAAAGTCTGCCTTTGTAAAGCTGGCACCTATTCAGCACACGGCTATAAGAGAAGAGCTCTTGGAAATCAAAGTCTTTAAATACATGCTCTCTTGTAATTCTTCCATTGGCAATGTCTTCTAACAATGTTGATGCAGCCATGGTAGTTGGAATAGTTTGGCCATTCCATGCACCATTATATTGTTACAGGTTGATTACAATCAAGTGCCTTCAATTTGTAAACATTATGCAGTTAGTTTCGGTGTATTTGATAAAGCCCACGTAATGAACACAAACCTAAAAACAAAAGGGAAACCATATAGAAACAGTAGCACTGCCCTTGTACAGAATCAAGCTGATATGTGCGTTCACATGTTCTGAGGCTGCAGTGAAAATGCATTTGGCTTTATGGAAAGTTTTATACATACAGTACAATACAATATTTTATTGTTGTATGACTGAAAATCACACAAGGAGTGCCGCAATGGGCTTTTAACATGCCCTGTCATTTGACAGCCCCCCAGCCTTAACTCTAAGAAGACAAGAAAATAACTACCAGGGAAAAAAAAATAGAGGAAACTTTGGGAAAGGCAATTCAAAGAGGGACCCTTTTCCAGGTAGGTTGGGTGTGCAGTTGGTGTCAGAAAAATTGGGGTAAATACAACACAATACACAGAACACAAGTAATCCTCAATACAATAGTAATAGTATAAGTACAGAGCAAAATGCAAGAGTAGATTATATCATATATAAGGATTCGAATTACTTCAGAGTCCTGGAGACCTCAGCCAACAAGCTGCCTGCCCCTTACTGGCTGTTCCACAGCCGAGTCAGTGAAGGACCGGCCAATCTGACAAAAGGACCCATGTACCCAATGAATCCAGTACTCCTCTGTCAGAGATGACTTTTCCAGAGGCAGACAAACAACTTGGCAGTAGGGCAGTGGTAACAAGTGCCATATTTGAGGACAGAGAAGAGAAACCGAATAGGTGAGGATTAGTAACAAATTATAAGTATAATACTGAATTACTGATATTTTACTGCTAATGACTAAAAACAGAGATGCAGTCTGTATGCAAGCAGCTTTAGTCAGGGTATGCTAAACTATAGTCATGAGTCTTCAGCCAGGATTTGAAAGGTGAGACTGAAAGGCATCTCGTATAGTAGCTGGCAGATCATTCCACAGTTTAGATCCCTGTAACTAAGAGATCACCCTCTCACTTTTACTTTATTAAACCTTGGAATTAAAAGTAGACCGGCATCTTGAGATTTTAATGTGTGCTGTGGTTTGTAGGTCATGATAAGTTGAGATAACTAACCCAGACCTTGGCCAATTAAGGCTTTGTGTGTAAAAAGGAGGATTTTGGAATCTGCACTAAACCATTGAGCTAGTGTAAGGATTTAAGAACTTGAGTTCTTTTTCTTTCTGCTGCTCCCATTAGGAGTTGCCACACTGGGTCATCTTTTTGCATATCATCCTGTCCTCATCATCTTGCTGTGTCACACCCACCACCTTCATGTCCTCTTTCATCACATGCCTAAACCTTCTCTTAGGCCTTCCTCTTTTCTTCTTGCCTAGCAGCTCCATCTTTAACATTCTTTTCCCAATATACCCAGCATCTCTCCTCTGCACATGTCCAAACCAATGCAATCTCGCCTCTCTGACTTTGTCTCCTAACGACCCTCTAATGCCCTCATTTCTAATCCTGTCCATCCTCGTCACCCCCAATGCAAATCTTAGCATCTTTAACTCTGCTACCTCCAGCTCTGTCTCCTGCTGTCTGGTCAGCGCCACCGTCTCCAACCCATATAACATAGCTGGTCTTACTACTGTCCTGTAGACCTTCCCTTTCACTCTTGCTGATAACTGCCTGTCACAAATTACTCCTGACACTCTTCGTCACCCATTCCACCCTGTCTGCACTTTCTTTTTCACCTCTCTTCCACAATCCCCATTACTCTGTACTGTCCATCCCAAGTATTTAAACTCCTCCACCTTCACCAACTCTACTCCCTGCATCCTCACCATTTCACTGACCTCCCTGTCATTTACACACATGTATTCTGTCTTGTTCCTACTGACCTTCATTCCTCTCCTCTCCTGAGCATATATCCACCTCTCCAGGGTCTCCTAAACCTGCTCCCTACTATCACTACAGATCACAATGTCATCAACAAACATCATAGTCCATGGGGACTCCTGCTTAATCTCGTCTGTCAACCTGTCCATCACCATTGCAAATAAGAAAGGGCTCAGAGCCGATCCCTGATGTAATCCCACCCCCACGTTGAATGCATTTGTCACTCCTACCACAGACCTCACCACTGTCACACTTCCCTCGTACATATCCTGTACAACTCTTACATACTTCTCTGCCACTCCTGACTTCTTTATACAATACCACAGCTCCTCTCGAGGCACCCTGTCATATGCTTTCGCCTGGTCCACAAAGACGCAATGCAACTCCTTCTGGCCTTCTCTATACTTTTCCATCAACACCCTCAGAGCAAACATCGCATCTGTTGTGCTCTTTCTTGGCATGAAACCATACTGCTGCTCACTAATCATCACCTCTCTTCTTAACCGAGCTTCCACTACTCTTTCCCATAACTTCATTCTGTGGCTCATCAATTTTATCCCCCTGTAGTTACTACAGCTCTGAACACCCCCCTTATTCTTAAATATTGGCACCAGTACACTTCTTCTCCACTCCTCAGGCATCCTCTCACTTTCAAGTTCAAAGTTTTATTGTCATATGTACAATAAGTAAACACGTTTCCCTGTACAATTAAATTCTTTCTTTGCTGTGCACACCAAATGCCAATGGTTAACAAACCAACGTATAAAAATGAACATAAATAGTAAGTAGCAAATAAATTATAAGTAACAAAGGCAGCATACTGTATAAAAAACAGAATAGAAGTATAAAGTGTAATGTGCAGGTAGGTGTGTGATGAACAAGTCAAATACAGTTGTGTGAGGTAGATAGAATGAGATGAACCACGGTTATAAACTCCAGTCAGTTATTTAGGAGTTTAATGGCCTTGGGGAAGAAAGAGTTCTTTACCCTGGAAATCCTGCATTTCATACTTCTATACCTCCTGCCTGAGAGTAGAAGTGTGAACAGTTCGTGTTGGGGGTGGGTGGGGTCCCTGAGGATCGAGGCAGTTCTCCTGCGGACTCTGCAGTTGTAGATGCTCTGCAGAGAGGACAGTGGAGTCCTGGGGCCTCATGTATAACGCCGTGCGTAGAACTCACACTATAACATGGCGTAAGCACAAAAGCGGGAATGTGCGTACGCACAGAAAAATCCAGATGCAGGAATCTGTATGTACGCAAACTTTCACGTTCTTCCACTACATAAATCCTGATCAGCGTGAAAAGTAACGCACGTGCACGCGCCTTCTGTCCCGCCCCAACTCCTCCCAGAATTACGCCTCTTTGAATATTCAAATCAATATAAATAGCCTTCTGAGAAAAGACAATGGGAAAAACACGGGGGGAAAAAATAAGAATTTCAGCGAATACCAAGTGGAGCAAAGGAAAAACGTACTATTTGTTGGTTTAAACAGTAATATAATCAACAAAAGGAAGTTGATCGAGTGACAGAGTGTCAGAGAAACTCAAAAGCTCAACTTCACAAAGTCGCTCAGTGCCCGAAATAAAAAAGAAATCACATATCAAAGTCGCTGTGAAAAGGCGAGTCGTAGCCCACCGTCTGAGTGTCATATGAAAGCTTATTAGGGTACAAACAAAAAAATAGGCACACAGTTGGAAAAAAGCACGAAATGTCAACTTTAATCTCGAAATTTCCACTTTAATCACGTAGTTTATTTTGCCATTAAAGTAGAATCTCATAAACTTCATCTTAAAATCGTTTAATTTACTAGTTTCTCAAATCCTATTGTAACTAATGTACACGTTAAATACTTTGTTCTGTATTTGATCTTCTTTGTGCTCTGTGTGTGAATCACTACCTACTTCTTAAATGGGCTTTCTCTTTCTCCAACAGGACACATAATCCATTA
Source organism: Erpetoichthys calabaricus (assembly GCF_900747795.2). Classification (NCBI taxonomy): domain Eukaryota; kingdom Metazoa; phylum Chordata; class Cladistia; order Polypteriformes; family Polypteridae; genus Erpetoichthys; species Erpetoichthys calabaricus. The sequence goes on from NC_041409.2 coordinate 52,975,622, forward strand.
CATTTGTGATATTACAGCTCTCTGAATAATTAAAATACTGAGATGTATACGTGATATCTTTTTCATGATGATAGGAATGAAAACATGTTATTAAACATGGGAACACGGTGGCGCAGTGCTTGTTCATGTCTCACGCAAGAGGCTTGCTGCGCCATGTGCGACCTTCAATGAAATAATTTATCACAGCAGTACTGTCTCTTTCAAACGTACTAACCTCCAATTCCTGTCCTTACTTTTCTTTCTCCAAATACCCAATCGCCACACAATCAGCTATGTAATAGACATTAAGCCATTTGTAAGCTTAGAACGCCGATTCTTCAAAACTTTTAAGGAACATTGAGATATCTTCGTAGTACATGTTTAATTATTATATCTGTCTATCTTTCCAGTGTCACGTCAGCTCAAGAATACAACACAATGCAGGAACAATCCCTGAACTAGCTAGCGCTGCGGCACCGTGTCCTCACATGTTTAATTATTAACAATACAGATTATTTAAATGAAGTTAAAGTTTTATCTGTATAATATAATCAACATATTTTGCTGCATTTCATCTTAAAAATGAATACCATCATCATATGTAAATACGCACTTTATAAAGTGGCGCAGGTTGTGCAATATTATAACTAGTGCAAGTTTACAGTGAGGTAATTGTACTTATAAGTACAAACAGTTCTACAAGGAGCACTTGATGGACTGATTTAGTGCGTTTAGAGTTCTTGGGATGAAACTTTTTCTAAACCGCGAAGTCCGTACTGGGAAGTCTCTAAAGCGTTTGCTGTGGCTCAGGCAGCGTCTGCTTCATGCTGTATACCTATATTTCTCTTTCCGATCAGCTGCTGCTGTGATTCCCCACTCATATACAGTGATATAAATACTCCGAGTGGTGCAGTGAGAGTAATATGGAAAAAGATGATCTGCTGTGGCAACCCTTAACGGGAGCAGCTGAAAGAAGAAGAAGATGCAGTGAGTGTAACAACGCTAAAGCAGTTATAGTATTTGGAATACTATGGCTATTCCCTGGACCATTATATTGCTGCAGGTTAATTACAATCAGATGCATTACACTAATAAACAATATGCAGTTAGTTTCAGTGTATTTATAAAGCAGCGTCAGGAATGTGGATCTAAGAAAGAAAGGGTGACCACACAGGTACAGTAGCACTGCTTTGATGCTGGGTGCCGCCAGTCTGCAAAACCGAGCGGAGAAATTGCATACGCCAAGGTATGAGGTACCGTGGAAATGTGCGTGGCTTTACGCCAAGTTTAGGTTTTATACATCGCGATTTGAGCGTGGAAACGGGAGTACGCAACATTTCTGTGCGTATGCACCGTTTATACATGAGGCCCCTGGTGATCTTCTTGGCAGTCTTTACCACTCTCTGCAGGTGTTTGCGGTCCATAGCAGTAGTGTTGCCGTACTACACGGTGATGCAGCTGGTCAAGATGCTCTCAACAATGCAGCTGTAGAAGTTGCCAAGGATCTTAGTCGACATACCAAACTTCCTCAGCCTCCTCAGAAAGTACAGCTGCTGTTGAGCCCTCTTGACCAGCTGTGTGGTGTCCAAGTATTTCATACTGCTCACCCTCTCCACTTCAAGCCCTCGGATGAACAGTGGTCGGTGAGGTCTCCTTCCTTATGTCCACTATCATCTCCTTCGTCTTGTCTGTGTTGAGGGTGAGGTTGTTGTCATCACACCATGACTCCAGACTGGCAACCTCCCACCTGTAGGCTGCCTCGTCCTCACCAGTGATGCGTCCTATCACTACGGTGTCATCTGTGAACTTTAGGATGATGCTATCTTTTTGGGAACCAACACAGTCGTGGTTGAACAGGGTGTAGAGGATGGGGCTGAGGATGCATCCCTGTGAGGTGCCTGTGTTTGTGATAATGCTGGCTGAAATCCTATTACCAATCCTGACAGACTGGGGCCTGCCAGTCAGAAAGTGTAGGAGCCAGTCACAGAGGGTGGGGTGCAGACATTTTATGGGTGAGTATATAGGGGATAACCGTGTTAAAGGTGGAGCTGTAGTCAACAAAGAGCATCCTGATGTAGGAGTCTTTGTTCTCCAGGTGAGAGGGAATAATGTAGTGCGGCCGCGATGGAATCTGAGGTGGACCTGTTGGGTCAGTAGGCATACTGCTGGGGGTCCAGGGTGTCCGCACTTTCTCAAAACACTTCATGATAATAGGAGTGAGTGATTCTATTAAACAATCTGGTTAAAAACTCCACTGCCATCTCTCCTAAACTCCTCCATGCTTCCATAGGTATGTCATCTGGACCAACGGCTTTTCCATTTTTCATCCTCTTCATAGCTGTCCTTACATCCTCCTTACTACTCTGTTGCACTTCCTGATTCACTATCTCCACATCATCTAACCTCTCTCATTCTCTTCATTCATCAACCTCTCAAAGTACTCTTTCCATCTGCTCAACACACCCTCCTCACTTGTGAGTATGTGTCCATCTTTATCCTTTATCACACTAACCTGCTGCACATCTTTCCCAGCTCGACTCCGCTGTAGCCCACCGGTCCTTTTCTCTTTCCTTAGTGTCCAACCTCTCATACAACTCATGATATGCCTTTTCTTTAGCCTTCGCCACCTCTCTCTATACCTTGCACCTTATCTCCTTGTACTCTTGTCTACTTTTTGCATCTCTCTAACTATCCCACTTCTTCTTCGCCAACCTCTTCCTCTGTATACTCTCCTGTACTTCCCCATTCCACCACCAGGTTTCCTTTTTCTCCTTCCTCTGTCCAGATGTCACGCCAAGCACTCTTCTTGCTGTCACCCTTACTACATCTGCTGTAGTTGCCCAACTGCCAGGTAATTCTTCAATACCACCCAGTGTCTGTCTCACCTCCTCCCTAAACTCAACCCTGCAGTCTTCCTTTTTCAACTTCCACCATTTGATCCTTTGCTCTGCCCTCCCTCTCCTCCTCCTCTTCTTGATCTCCAACGTCATCCTACAGAACACCATTCTATGCTGTCTAACTACACTTTCCTCTGCTGCCACTTTGCAGTTTGTAATCTCCTTCAGATTGACTCTTCTGCTTAGGATGTAATCTACCTGTGTGCATCTTCCTCCACTCCTGTACGTCACCCTATGTTCCTCCCTCTTCTTAAAATACGTATTCACCACAGCCATGTCCATCCTATTGGCAAAATCCACTATCATCTGACCTTCTTCATTCCTCTCCTTGACACCATACCTACCCATAACCTCCTCGTCTCCTCTGTTCCCTTCACCAACATGTCCATTGAAATCCGCTCCAATCAATACTCTCTGTCCCTTGGGTACACTGTTCATCACTTCATCCAACTCACTCCAAAAACCTCCTTTCTCATCCATCGCACACCCAACTTGTGGGGCATATGCACTAACAACATTCATCATCACACCTCCAATTTCCAGCTTCATAATCATTACTCTGTCTCGCAGGATTCTCATTGTCAAGGACCCGAGTAGCTGGACCAGGCAAAGGGTACGCCCACATTACACCTGGCTGCGCCAGACAGACGGTAATTTCCAGAGGGTGGGGACTGGACCGCATGTCTGCCTGGGGGGGGGTTGCCAATCAGAATCCCGAACAGTTTTGAAGTATGGTGGGTGCAGCACCAAGCTGTACCAGTGCATGGTACCCAACCTGATCTGACCTTAATGTATATCAACATTAATAAATGTTAAGGAAGCTTTAAGTAAGTACTCCTCGGTTATAAGAAAGCCAGGGATGTCCTCCCCCTGGCAGCGCCCACTATTGTCCTCCAGTGATGCCTACAGGGTTGCGCTTCTGAACTCCAACTCCCATGCAGCCTTGTGGGTGTCCAGACCGGGACTCTATATGAGGGACACTGCCACCTAGTATTCTGGGAGATGAACTGCTCCCTTTCGTCCTCCCTTGCCATTTCCAGTAGTCTTCAGCCATCCCAATCAGGACAGAAATCATAAGGCATCCTGGCTGGGTAATGCCCATTTATTCCATCCTTCTGTTACAGCATCCCGGCTGGGTAAGGAATTCACCTCCGTCCTGGGTGGGACACCCATCCGTCCTCTGGAGCGTCTACAACATTGAGATTAAGGGCATGTAAACCGTGTAAAAACCTGAAAGCCACTTCCTTATTCAAGCTCCTAGCTGTGTTACACTGTTAATTCAGAATGCACTTTTCATTTCAAAATTAAATGCTGCCTATATACATTCCAAAAATACCTGGTTATGTTAATTTAATTTAACCAGGTTAATTTGCTTATTGCATAATGCGATCAATGTAAAACATGTACAACCTGCATACATGTAGTTTTTAAAATTAAACTTCTCATACAGCTTTAACAAGGATTCAATTTCACAAAATCTGGAGGGTGTAGTAGACGACAGAATTTCTTTACGATTTTCACATTTGTTCATATCTCTCCCTCCCTTCCTCATCTTAAACAAATTTGTGGATGTAAAAAAGAGTTCTGTCCATCTTATAACTTCTGTGTTAAAACAGACAATTCACCTACCAACATTTATGAAAAAAAAAAAAAATTTTGATGACAGTTTTAGATTACAAAGTCCTAGTTGTCTGTTGAACTTGACTTTTCTTTATATATAATAAGCTACCGTGGCTGTCTGTTTGTCTGTCCAGGATTTTAAATCACCTGTAGCTCAAAAACAGTTTGAACTATTCACCTGAAATTTGGTACACATATACTATGTGATGTCTACTATCCGCTTTCGGGATGATGATTTTTATTAATCTATTTATTTTTATTGTAGAATCAACTCACTGCAGCGGACTGCAGGGTGGCTGTGTGGCGCATGCGTACCGGCGCCCTTCTCATCCCTAACACCTTCGTTGTCACTTCCCCTACCTCTTCATATCTAAAATCATTCTTGAGGCAGATTGAAGACTTAAGTGCCTGCTTAAGTGAAAAATTAAGGAAAACGTACTAAGTAATTGCAACACAAACACTGACTTAATCAGTTTTAATGCGAAAAGATGCTGACGAAAGAAGAGAAGAAGCAGGCCGCTAGGGTGAAGAAGAGCTGCTCAGAAAGCAGCAAGCGCATCAACCTCTGAGCAAACGAATGATAAACGTACAGAGAAAGACTATGAGAACTATGAATGCTTAAGTCAAGTGTATTCACTGCACGATAACTGTTACTGGTATAATATAATGGAACTGACTTTATAACTAAACTAGGGGGCTCCGCCATGACCGTGACTCCATTAGTTATCCATTGTCTACCGTTAGTAATATGGATAATTAATTGCACTTACTGTTAATACGGAGCATTTTCTGTGGTTGTACTGTTAATAGTGCATCACTGTAATGTGATTCACATATGCTATATGGTTTGGACGTGTGAGGATGCTGTACGTTTAATACGGAGAGTTCATTTATTCTTATTACCCGGACCATGCTGTGTAGTGTGGACGTTTAGTTCAGAAGCGCGTTGTAGGCGCCTGCGCCTTTCGTACTATCTTTGTGGACCTTGCGGACCCCGTAGTGTCTTCCATTTGACTCTGGGGTGCAGTGCAGAATCCTCTTTTCTGTGTGGCGTTAGTTGAGCTATTTCGTTTTTGAGCCATGACTCCTTCGTCAGTTGAGCTCTTTTGTTTTTGAGCCGTTTTGACTCCTTCGTTTGCGGTGGATCAGACTTCGCTTGCGGTTTATGAGACGTGCGCTGTAGGCGCCTGCGCACTATGTCTCCTGCATCCATCGCCGTGTACCTGGGTTCGTGCCTTCCGGTTTACCATTCTCGGTTAGTAATATGGATTGCACTTGTCAGAGGTCTTGACACATCCAGGAATGTTTGTATTTCTGATATAAAATGATAACTTTTTAAAATTAATTCTCCATTAAATCAATGTGGAAATCCAGCCAAGACATTCCTACTCTTTCTAATGGTTTGAAATGACTCATTTATCTTAAAGAAGAAACATTCTGAATTCTTAGTAACTTCAAATGTTTATCAGCACGTTCTATTCATGGACATGAATTTTACACTTAGGGCCCATTTTCTACCTTGGACTAACAAGACCCTCAGAAAGATTCAAACAGGTACCACCTTGTCCAAGGCCTGCCCCCACCACGCACACGGAGCTAGGATACCATCCTTGTTTGTTTGTTAGGTATTTCATGGTTTTAAAGAGTAAAACAATGACCTTTAAAGATTAATAACTGTACTATTTCATGACTGTTTTTGAATTATTTACCCTTAATATTGCAAATACCGCCCCTCAGCGTGCCTCTGGCCCGTCTTGATCCTCGACTGCTCAGACAAACCAAGGCAGCCCCTATTCCTAATTATGTATTCCATTCGGAGAAGCGATTTCTCCCATCTTTTCTCACTCATTTCCTATTTAGCATTTGCATTGTTAACTATGTGCCATTACACTTTGTTCCACTTACAACCGAAGTACACCTCAGCTGTCATCAAAGCAGGAGTGCAGCAGGTCTAAAATCACATGCAAATTGATCTCAATAGTCCCCATAAAATGCACATCACCTAGTTAAGATATCTGCAACTTGTTTCCAAATATGCTCCTTTACATTTTAGGATAAATGCAACAAAATCCCTTTAAAGATATCTCAAATACACTTAATCAGAAAGAGGGTCAACCAGGTACCACTTTGTGCAGACCCTGCTATGTAGTTAAATACCATTTCACTATCATAGCCTGTTTAATAACGAGCAGGGCAGAGGGGGGTGGAGGTTAACCCATCAAGCCTTGGTGAACTCACACACACACCCCATGGCCAGCTTCGCATCACCAATCCACCTAACCTGCATGTCTTGGGAATGTGGGAGGAAACCCACGTACACCAGTGGAGAACATGCAAACTCCGCATCTATTCACTGTGAGGCAGCAGCGCTACCACGGCGACATCCTGCCGCACAATTCGTTTTTTTTAATGGCTAAACTGCACCTCCCGATATGTCACAATACAGCCTACTTAAACAATTGTACCGGAACCCATCCAATACGTTTGTAATTAAATTTTCCATTTCCTTTAATTTCAAGGCCACAAGGCACATGGCGAACACTTCATCTTGTATCTCATTTGTCTTCGTATTAACATCATCACAAATACGCATTTCAGTTTACTTTAAGGAACTGGACTGTTGTTTCTCTAAAGTATAACGAGAAAAAAATGGAAAGAAACTTGGACGCCAATCGCCAGATAACTGAGAACAAGAAAAACGCACCGCGCCGGCGCCAACAACGAAACCTCGGCGCGACACGACATACACCACGTGACGCAGAAGAGGTGGGCTCGTGAACCGGAAGTGTTCGCGTGTGCCACACTGCACCATGGCTCCCGGGGGCTGTTGTTGTCATCATAATACTACCATATTATAAATATTTATATGCCGAATAGTAGGACTGCTTTTTTCCTCTCATTATGTCAGTCTTCTTATATCGTGACGTTATTTTAAAAGCGTCCCCCTGTTCTTAGGTATAGAGTTTTACAATTTTTAGTAAAGGTGAAAGAAAAAACATCAAGTTTTAACAAGTTAATCGACAAATAATTTTGTAAATAGTCTGGAGAAAAACTCTTCACAAAGAAATCTGGCGCGTTGCCCCCAGTCGTAAGGTCAGTCTGTTGTGTTTACATTGTTTGAGTGTCCTAACACGCATGTGCCTGCACTTTTTACTAAATGTTTATATTTCAATTAGCAATCGCAGATTTTCCAGATACGAGAGCTAAAATGGACGACTTCAGCTCGATAAGCCTCTTCTCCCTGGCGATGCTGGTGGGCTGCTACGTGGCGGGCACCATTCCTCTGGCCGTCAACTTCTCCGAGGTGAGTCAGTGGCATAGTGCCCTTCTTCCTCTTCCTCGCCTTCTATTTTACGATCTGCCGTGTCGTGGCGTCGAGCAAGCCGTGTGGCGCCAGCCGGTGACGGGGTCACTGAGTTAAAGAGCTCCTCGGTATGGCACCTGCCTGGCACTGCCCCTCGCTCTGTCGTTTTACTAGTTTTATTCAGGATTGTATGGTGACTTAAGGCTCAGACAAAGTGGAATGTTACTCAGAAGAGATTGACGGGTGTAATAAATTATTGATCGCAGCAATTACAGCTGATTGATTTTTTAGTTACTCTTAATAGTAAATTCCGTTTGATTTTCTGCGACTGTATATGCTGAGCCTGAGCACAATGTTAGAACGCCGAAGAGCTCGAGCAAACTTTAACCTAGGGGTTTTCAGCCAGACGGCCGCAGAAGCACTTCTAATGAATTAAACCGGTGTGTTTTTGATACGAGTGCTGTTTGGGAGTATGCGCCATAGGGCAAAGCGAAAACAACTTTAGCTTAGCCAAGATTAGAAAGATAACATGTATGTTACTACAGCATGTTCGGTGCTGGAGTTAGCGGGTATTATTAGTTTGAGCTTTATTCAAGTTTTCGAATGATGAATGAGAGATGACACAGGAAAGAGTAGACATGGAAAGAGAGAGAGATAGAGAGAGATGGATGTGTCCCTTGGTACATATAGAATTTTCATCGTCTTAATGTCAACAAAACCAAAAGAATTGGTTATTGACTTCCATCACACTTAAGAGTGTCTGTGTCTGTGCCTGGTCACCATTCATAGAGTAGATAATGGAGGTGGTGCACTGCCCATAGTACTTGGGGGTGGTCCACATCAGTGACCGATAGAACTGGTCTCATCACACTGAGGAGCTGCACAAGAAAGAGCAGTGGGGATTAAAGCAGAATTGAGTACCATTATGAGCAATGCTGCACATCATCACTCTGACACACTAACAATAATAATGCATTTTATTTTTATAGCACCTTTCTGAGAATTATTCAGCAGAAATGTGTAAAGAAACACTACTAAGGCTCCTTTATACCTGAAGGAATAAGCATGTATAATACCTCACTCTGACTCTGACTGCCAAGTCAGATGTTTGGTTTCTTTTTAATTTTCTTCCTTTGTAGTCATTCTTGAGTGTGTTCAGAACATAGTCTGTCTGTGTGTGTATGTATTTAATTAATGCAAGAGCTTCTGTAAAGAGCCAAATTACTCCAGACATCCTATCTATCTATCTATCTATCTATCTATCTATCTATCTATCTATCTATCTATCTATCTATCTATCTATCTATCAATCAAAAGCCAACTAAAGTTCTAAAATAAATAAAACTTAAAAAAAAAAAAAATCAAAACGTTGAAAAATTTGCTCTATTGACCCTGTTTTAGTTCCTGTCTGGAAGCATGGGTTGGAAGCAGAATGGACCACAAAGCCACTCCCAGTAACCAGTCAGGTTGAGGTGCTGTTGCTGGTCCAGATAATTAAGTTTGCAAGTCATTACACAGCTCCCCCGAAATGTGTTAGAATTTATTCAAGTGAAAGGATTTGCATTTTTAGTGAAGAAAGAAAACACATCGTAATAACATCGCTTTCTCATTTGTGAAGTGCTGATTGGGAAAATACACAGTAATTAGATGAGAAAATATAGTTAAAAATGGTTAAATATATGAAAAGTAGCTCTCTTAAATCACATCTCAATGCCAGGAAGTTAGAGCAAAGCATGTTAATCTTCACAAGGAAGCAAGATGGATATCTAAGGGGAAAGTACTGAGACAAAAGTTTGAGCTGAAGGATTTTTTTTATTTTTTAACACCTTTCAAATGAAGAGGAATCCTGCTTTGCACGTACAGATAATAGATTGCAAAATTATCATGCATAGTTGATATCTTTGAACATTTAACATGTTTAATTACAACATGCAAGGAAATGTTGAAAATATCTTATCTTCCACTGATAAATACTGGAACAAGTTAATGTGTATATGTTGCCACAACAGAAAATACAGAGGTCATGCCTTTGATTTTAGAGCATCTTGAGATACAGGATAAAATGTAATTTTATTTTCAAAATTTACAAAACAAAAATATGCATATAATGTAAAAATACGGGTCAAGGATCTCAGTTGAATCAAGCAGTTATAAACTCTGCATCATAAAGTGATGTGCTTCTTAAAAAATTATGGATAAAAATGATGAATGAATATCCTGTTATTAAAAAAAAAAAAAAAAAAGGTGTAGCAATGATACATTTTTTTAAATGTGAGCTAGGATTTGTTAAAAAATTCTGCGTGGCATGGCTAGTCAGTGCACTGAAGACTGAAATTGTCAGCACAATATGCAGTATATATTTATATAAGTATAATTAAAAATTTTTTTTTAAATCTTATTGCTAGTTTGTGCCATTTGTTATTTGTAGCACGAGTACAGGAAAGCAGACAGCCAACAGACTACTACCTCTGAAGCTCCACCACCACTTTCCTCACTGCTTCTATGTAGAGTATCTCATCCTATGACTGGCAGCACTGCCACAAGTACTTGATAAACAATTTGCAGCCTCAAGCAGTTGGTCTTAGCAATTTCTAGAACATTGTTATCCTATTGTATTTATGGCCTTAAATCAGTGTGTGTGTATTGTCATAAGAATGAGTCGGAGACATCAAAGAGTTGGGGCAGCCACCCGTATATTATTTTCTCGGCTGCAAAAGTCATTTTTTTATGGTAGCACGATGTGCCTACAACAGAGTCCAAAACAGAACTGCCTGTACTGAGGCAAGATGGCAGTTTTAAAGGCCCAGAGAGGAAATGACATCATCGGTGCAGGAACTGGGAGTGGCTTGTAAGTGATGTCATCATCAGGGCCGGAAACAGGTGGGATTTCCCGGGAAAGGTCTGTAAGGGACTGAGATAGATAGTCAGTACACTCTGCCGCCCCCTGGCCTGGCATAGAATTACTATTGTTTAGGCCCTTCAGCTGTTACCCATGCACACGTGTGTGACAAGGCCCCCCCTCAGCCCAGACCAATCAGGTTGGGTGGACGTGTCTGAGGGGTCTTGGACTCGAGAGAGAGCATCAGCATTGGCATGGAGAGAGCCGTTACGGTGAACAAGAGAAAACTTATACGGTTGGAGGTAAAGAAACCACCCAGTGACCCGTGGATTCAACTCTTTGTGGAGCGCCATCCACTGCAGAGGTTCATGGTCCATCACTAGAGTAAATTCACGGCCCAAGAGTGTAATCGCCCATTTAATCGCAAGGGCCTCTTGTTCCACTGCCGCATATCTGGGCTCCCAGTCCAGCAGTTTCCGGCTCAGGTACATGACGGGGTGTTCAACACCATCGATGCTTTGGCTCAACACGGCACCCAGGACAGTGTCCTAAGCGTCCATCTGGAGTATGAAAGGAAGCGAAAAGTTAGGTGCTTTCAATATGTGTGCTGATGCAAGGGCTTGTTTTAGGTTCCATGTGCTTGAATAGATGGCCACCTCATCCAAATAGCAGCACCAAACACGTTATGGGGCCGTAGCACTCTATCCATCATACGCTGCAAAGTGGCTGGAGCCCCATGTAACCCGAATGGGAGGACCCAATACTGCCAGTGCCCACTAGGTGTGCTAAACGCGGTCTTAGCCTTTGCAGAGTCCGTTAAAGGAACCTGCCAGTACCCCTTAGTCATGTCAAGTGTGGTCCAAGTCTTTCAAGGAGGTTGTCCATACGAGGAGTCAAACTGGGAGACTTGATTCAGTCGACAGAAGTCGTTGCAAAACCTCCAACTCCCGTCGGGCTTATTGACCAAGACAATCGGACTGGACCAGGGACTATAACTTTCCTTAATCACACCCAGTTCCAACATACGCTTGATTTCAAGCTCCACCTCTGCCTTTTTTGCCTTGGGAAGACGATATGGGCGTTCTTGTATGATAAGCCCGGGCTCAGTCACTATGTTATACACAATCAGAGAGGTCCTTCCAGGTTTCTCACTCACTACCTCTGGAACTGACAGGACAGCTGTTTCGAGCGCTCGTCTCTGCCTAGCATTTAACTCGGAACTGAAATTAAGGCTGTCGCTCTGAGCAAAGAAAGAGCAGGGCTGAGCAGAGGAGGGATCTGGATCCCTCTCCTTCTACGGCTTCAGCAAGTTCACATGATATACCCGCTCACTTGGTCGATGATTGGGTTGTCTCACCAAATAATCGATGAGCCCTTTCCTCTCTTTAACTTCATATGGACCTTGCCAATGGGCAAGTAATTTAGAATGAGAGGTAGGAACTAATACCATGACCCGATCCCCTGGTTGGAACTCCTGAAGAGTCGTGCCACGGTCATAATAGTGGGCCTGTGCTGCTTGCGCCTCCTCCATGTGACTTTTTAAAAGAGGTTGAATTTTTCCGAATTGATTGCGTAATTGCGCGATATATTCTAGTATATTGGTAGAGGGAAGAGCCTCTCCTTCCCATCCTTCTTTTAAAACATCCAATATTTCTCGGGATTGTCTTCCATATAACAGTTCAAAAGGCAAGAACCCCGTAGAGGCTTGTGGGACTTTCCGATAGGCACGAGAAGGAGGATTCCAGTTCCTCCTGTCCACGCTGATCACCTTGCGCAGCATTTGCTTGAGAGTCTGGTTAAACCTCTCGACAAGACTGTCGGTTTGAGGATAATACACCGCGGCCTTTAAGTGCTTTATTGTAAGTAACTTGGCCGTTTCCTTGAACATCTCCGAGGTAAAGGGCGTCCCTTGGTCTGTAAGGACTTCTTTAGGGGTGCAAACACACGCAAAGACCCCTACTATTTCCCGTGCGATAGCTTTAGACGTGGCAGAGTGCAATGGAACTGCCTCTGGATATCGGGTAGCATAATCTACGAGGACTAGTATATATTTATGTCCTCGGGCTGAGGGCTCCAGAGGTCCTACTATATCAACCCCAATACGCTTGAAGGGGAACGAGAGGAGCGCAGTCCCTCCTAGGAATTTGCTGTAATTGACATTCTGGACAAGAAATGGAAAAACGGCAAACCTCCTCGTTAATTCCCGGCCAATAAAATCGGAGCTTGATTCGCTCCAAAGTCTTTTTGGTGCCTAAATGGCCTCCCAGGAGGTGGGTATGCACCAAGTCACAAACCTGCCGCTTGTAGGTTCGTGGGATTAGCAACAATTTCCTCACCCCATCCTTGTGTTCAGCTACATGATATAACAGATTGTTTTCTAGTATAAAGTGAGGGCTGTGTGGCATGGGCTGATGAGTATGTTGGCCATTGACAAGCACTACTGCATTTTTTGCGAATTTCAGGGAGTTGTCATTCCATTCCTCCCTCTTAAAAGAAGTCGGTGTTTCTCTAAACTGAAAATGTATTTCGTAGAGGGGGTCTGGTCTGACCTCAAGGGGTGGGGAATCCTTCACGGCTCGTTGAGGCCCAGGTTGATGACGTGTTTAACTGCTACAGCCCAGGAGTTTCCCTGTCCTCCTCACGGCCTTCCGTAGTTCTCTCCTTCGGTTGGTTACACGGCGTGGAAGCAGCCTGAGTCGGGTTATTCCCTTCTATCACTAGGCCTACAGGAGCAGTTAACAGTTGTAGCAGGCGGCTGGGGATCAGACCCAGCCAAGACGCCTGGAAGGACCGGGAGGCGGACTATACATCCCCCGGGCCACAAGGGGGCAACCGCCCTGGTTAGTGTGGGGACCATGGAAACAGAGCATGGAGGCTCAAACCCATTGGGGCCCGTGGTCACCGCCATGGGACACCCCGAGCTTCATAGAGCCCGGGATGTTGGCACTTCCGCCACACCTGGGAGTACTGGTGGAGGACCTTACAGGGACGCCCGGAGTGCTTCCGGGTGCTCATGTGGCACTTCCGCCACAACAGGAAGTGCCGCCGGAAGGACGTTAGGAAGCTGCTGGAGCACATCCGGGTGCATATAAAAGGGGCCACCTCCCTCTAGTCGACAGCTGGAGTTGGGAGGAAGAGGACCTCTTGTGATTGGTTTAAATTCACTTTCAGTTAGAAAATCAGTGCTTTCTCATAGTTGTGTTATTTTGTACATCGCAGTTGTCTGTCATTGAGTTACAGCTTTTTGTTTAGACTTGTGTGTCCATGTGAGGTTTTCTGGTCTGAAAGGGGACTCTGCAAAGATATCAGTTACTCTCTGATTTTTCACATTTGTTATCAGATGACTACAGGACTGAGATTGGCACGGACTGCAGTACAGCCAATTAGTTTGCAATGTAAGTGGGAGTTTGGTGATGCTGGATTTCTGCATCCCTGTTAAATCTGCAGTTTTAACAGGCCACTGAAAAACTAGTAGAATGTGCATTGCTCACTTTGTTCTGCATCCTCCCAGAATCTCTTCTCTACCCCTCTCACCCTGACTTATCATGGCTTTGCCTGCACCTCCATCTTCATACTACATGTGACCTCATTATCAGAACCTCTACCTTTTCCAAAACAGCTGCATGGTTAATAACTCAGTATCTTTTTGAAATTACTTTTTACATCTCTGTGTATTTCAATTCTTCTTCATCTTTCGTCAGCAGTACAAGATAGTCAGTGTTCAACAACATCCATTTCAGTCCTTCATGTACTTCTCTGGTCACCACCTCTGCCATTATACTAGAAGAACAATGGACTTTGAACAGACCCCCTATTGTGGCTCCATGTTCACTTCCAAACTTTGACTATCCTCATCTTCTGTCGTAACTGCCATTCATGCTTTCTCGTACACTGACATCAACTCACACTTTAACTGTTCATCCACACTATATTTTCCCAATGCTCAGCTCACTCCACCTCTATAAACTAGGGGGCTCCGCCCCCTGCTCGCTTCGCTCGCCAACCCCTGGTGTTGGGAATGAGAAAGAGTGTGATGTATGAATGAGATATAGAATAGTGTGAAGGTGTAGATGATGCAAATAGAAAGCAAACAATAAAGTGTGTGGCACAGTGTAAAGGTTTATTGGAAAATGTCTTTGTACACGCCGTTTAAGTGTAAAAGGTAATTCCAGGTCAGAACTTGTAAGGTCAATGAAGATGGTTATTGTCGTGATCAGAGTCAAGTTTGTCAGAGCTTAGAAAGAGTTGTGTCTCTCCAGGAAGTAATGCAATGACTTGGGTATTTATGTTTTCCACATTAATATTTTTTGGACATAATATAGTGCGTTGTGTTAAAAGGGGCATTTGGTCTAATGAGATTGCTGTTCCAAATCTGTCTGTAACTAAGTCGGCGCAGATAAAGGCTTGAGGAATTGTAATAATATCTGGGTGAAGTCTATCTGTATTGGTGAGTGTACCATCTCCCAGTTGTAATAACCAATTGTTATGATCTGGATGTGGACATCGCATGTTTTGTACTAACTGAATCTTTTGAAAGCAATGCCAATTGTCTGCGTATTTTAAGGTGCACTGAACAATAGCTGAGCGCATGGAATGTGGAACAATAGCTAAGCACTGTCTAAAATCTCCTCCTAATAAAAGTACCTTTCCTCCAAAGGGAAGATTATTATTCATAAACGTTTGTAGAAGTTTATGAATGGTGTTGAGTAAGTGAGTGGATGCCATTGTACATTCATCAATAATTAACAGTTTTGCAAGACGGATGTCATGTGCAGTGCCACTGTTAATGTTCATAGTGGATACCGATTTGTAGGATCTAATGCAGTTCATAAAGATTTCACTTTCAGGTACATCGTTAGTTAGAAGCTTCTGTAGATATTCAGGATATGAATGTAAAGGAGGCAGTCTAATTTGACCGTTTTGATAACAACGTGTAAATTCATTACTTGTATTGCCAGTTGTTTCTTCAGGGAAGTTAAGTGAATGACAATGATTGCAAATGACATTCATTAATCCCAATGAATTTTCCTGAATAGTGGACTCATTATTGAATGCGTTGTCAGCTAACTGGCGCAATCGTTTAGCAGGTGTCTGTCGTTGATGTCCATGACGTGTATGTTTTGCTTGTGCCGTTTGAGAGGCGCGTCGTTGTATGTCCAGTATTTGGGACGTGTTGTTTTGGAGCTGTAATCGATTTGCCAGTGAGGTGTGAGAAGCCCGTTGTAGTTTACGGCGTGCATTGTTTGTATTGAGCCTTGCCCGTTTTTGTATGTCGGTCAGTTGAGCTTTCTCTTTTTGGAGCCTTGCCTGCTTGTTTTCCGGCATTTGAGATGCGAGGTGTAGACGTCTGCGTTTATTTATTTTGTCCCCTCGCTGCCGTTTCTGTATGTCTGAGACGGGAGGTGTTTCGTTTTGAAGCCGTGCCTGTTTCGATGCAGTACTGTGAGACGTGCGCTGCATGCGTCCACGTTCAGTGTGTCTGTCCATTTGGGTTCGTTTCTGTAACTGTGTTAGTTGAGCTTTGCGTTTTTGGAGCCGAGACATTTTTTCTTCCAGAGTTTCAGAAGCGCGTTGGAGCCGACGTGTATTGTTTTTTTTCATGCGGGTTCGTGTGTTTGGTCCCGTTACTCGAGCCGTATCGGTTTGTACCCGTGATCGTGAATTCATGAATTGTTTGTTCTTCAGTGTTAGAAATATGGATAAGTAATAAGGAGGATCGCAGTTACTGTTAATATGGAGCCTTTTCTGCGGTAGAACGGTTAATAGTGCCTCATTGTAATGAGATCCACCTATGCTGCATAGTGTGAATTGTGTTTGGTCCCGTTATCCGAGCCGTATCGTTTTGTACCCGTGATCGTGAATTTATGACTTGTTTGTTGTTGAGCGTGATAAATATGGATAAGTAATAAGGAGGATCGCACTCACTGTTAATATGGAGCCTTTTCTGCGGTTGAACGGTTAATAGTGCCTTATTGTAATGAGATCCACCTATGCTGCATAGTGTGAACGTGTTGAGATGACGTATGTTTAATACGGACAGTTCATTTAGAAATGGGGCTTTGTGTGTAGATTTGTGCATATTTGCGTTGTTGATTTGTTTCAGGGTGCACTGTTCCAATGCGATGCAATATTTGTCCACATATGTGAAAGCAGTATGGGCCATTGCCTTTTGGTGGCCTGATATTTACTCCGGTAGATGCAAAAGCAAATGAACTATTGTAGGATCTAATGCAGTTCATAAAGTTTTTAGTTTCAGGTACATCGTTAGTTAGAAGCTTCTGTAGATATTCAGGATATGAATGTAAAGGAGGCAGTCTAATCTGACCCTTTTGACAACAACGTGTAAATTCATTACTTGTATTGCCAGTTGTTTCTTCAGGGAAGTTAAGTGAATGACAATGATTGCAAATGACATTCATTAATCCCAATGAATTTTCCTCAATAGTGGACTCATTATTGAACGCGTTGTCAGCTAAGTGGTGCAATCGTTTAGCAGGTGTCTGCGGACGGTTCCTTTAGAAATGGGGCTTTGGGTGTCACTTCTTATTGATGTTAGTGTGTTTGTGGGTCTGAATCGTTGTTGTTGTGAACGTTTCGTGTGCCATGTCCGTAGTCTGTCCCGTTTCGTCTCTAATGGGCTTGGTGTGGCGGTCACGGGTTCTTTTTTTTGGTGTGGTAGGAGCTTGTTGAATCGTCCTCTTTGTGTGTGTCCCGTCCGTTGCTTGTGGGGGGGGGGGGGGGGGGGGGGGGGTCCTTGGAGGTGGGTGTGGGATTTGTGGGGCGCGAGCGGCTTCTTTTTTTTTGTGTGCTAGTTTCGTGTGCAATGGCTTTCGTGCGGCGCTGTGTGCGTCGCCTGCGTTTGACTCCTTTTTTCTGTGCTGACTCCTTTTTTCTGTGGTTGCGGCGCCTCATTTCTTTGACTCCTTTTTTCTGTGCTCACTCCTTTTTTCTGTGGTCGCGGCCGCCTCTCGCGGCGCCTCATTTCTTGGGGCGCCTGCACAGT
Source organism: Erpetoichthys calabaricus (assembly GCF_900747795.2). Lineage (NCBI taxonomy): Eukaryota > Metazoa > Chordata > Cladistia > Polypteriformes > Polypteridae > Erpetoichthys > Erpetoichthys calabaricus. The sequence continues at coordinate 52,993,264 of NC_041409.2, forward strand.
ACGTCTGTTTGCGGCTACGGCCCATGGCCGGATGTCCCTGCGTCCATCCGGTTTAGCATTCTCGGTTAGTAATGTGGATCCTCATTGCAGCTTCTATCCTTCCCCTGTTGTTTTAAATTGGCAAAGATGATGATATCAAAAAATAAAAAGTGGGTGTCGGCAAAAACCCAACAAATGAAACATGGCTGCCAATTTCCAGCTTTTTTAAATTCTGCATTTCTATTTATTTCATTTAAATTCTGTTTTTACATTTTAAGTTTCCTCCGGCCCAAGTGGCCTTCTATATTGCGCAGGAATGATGTTCCTCTTCAGTGTTCATTGCACAGACCTGGCTGGTTTATCTTGTGTTGATCTTGGACAATTGAGTAAGCATTTTAAAAACCCTATACAATTAGGTGATGTTGTTGGTAATAATGGGTCTGTAGTAGATGAGTTGCCTTCCTATGTATCACATATGTTGCTTTTCCTGCCTGTTGAAATGTGTCATAAACAGTATGTGGATGATTCAATGTAAGAGAACTAATAAGTGTGTAGTCATGTCAGCTTCACATCTGGTAAGAAATTTGTGTCTTGCAAGATCTTCCAAAAAGAAGCACACTCGTTATGGGAGTACAATCATCTGAAAAGAAATTCATTGGAGTATTGGGTATTTCCCTCGCTTTCATACATGGGGATGATCCATTATTTTCTTATGGCAGAGCAAATTCTTTTTCTGACTTTGCAGAATCCAAGTCATGAACAGTACATAAATGTCCTATGGTGACTTACTGTTATGGTGTGAAGTTAAAGGATATGTTAAGTGTAGGAGACTCTGCTCATCTGAGGGATTTGCTGCCATCTTGTGGCTATAATTAAATAAAAAACTCCAGGCAATTTGTATCAATACTTTAAACCTGGGGTCGCCAACTCCAGTCCTGGAGGACCACCGTGGCTGCAGGTTTTCATTCTAACCGTTTTCTGAATGAGTGACCTGTTTTTGCTCCTAATTAACTTCTTTTGAACTAATTTTAATTGATTTGCTCTTGAAAACTCAGACCCCTTAATTGTTTTTTCCATAATTAGCAGCCAAACTATAATGAGATACAAAAAACAACTGGTGTCCATCATACAATATCTGAAAATAAAGAAAGATGAATGTCTCAGTAATGTCGATCTGCTCTGGTCCCCAAAACATTTTATCAGGGCTCTTAGAAAGAGAAAATCAATAATTTCGGAAATGTCTGCTAATGCACCATGAGAGCAGCAACAAGCCACGAAATTAGAGAATGTGTTTAATTAACGACAAGAATTGGCACCTCATTAAGCAGCTGGTTGGAGTGAAATTGGTTGGATCCCTCACTTCACATTTCATTTCTGTTTGTGGTGCCATTTAAGGAAAGAAATGAAGCAATAAAGAGGAACGATGAAGAAATTCAGGGGAACAGATCTTTAAAAAGCAATTCAATTAAAATGAATTCACAAGAAGTTAATTAGCAGCACAAACACGGCACTCAATTAAAAAAAGAAAAAGGGTTAGAATGAAAACCCGCAGCCACGGTGGTCCTCCAGGACCGGACTTGGCGACTCCTGCTAAACCACGGGTGTCGAACTCTAGGCCTGGAGGGCTGCAGTGGCTGCAGGTTTTCATTCTAGCCCTTATCCTAATCAGTGACCAGAGGGCCGCAGTGGCTGCAGGTTTTCATTCTAGCCCTTATCCTAATCAGTGACCAGTTTTCACTGCTAATTAACTTTTTTTCCCTTCATTTTAATAGCCTTGTTTTTAAGGATTCAGTGCTCTGAATTAATTCTTTTCTTCATTAAATAAAAGCCAAACAGAAATGGGATGTGAAACAAGCCAACAGGTGACCAGTTATTTGGGGCTTCACATGCCAACCACTTTCTTAATGAGAAACCGAGTCTTGCTGTTAATTAAACCCGTTATTTAATTCCATGATTTGTTGCTGCTCTCATTCTGCCACAGCAGACATTTCCAAAACTGTTGATTTTCTGTTTTTTCTAAGGACACTGTCAAAATGTTTTGGGGACCTGAGAGATCAATCTTACTCAGACCGCCACTTTTCTTTATTTCCACATATTATGTGATAGGCACAGGAGAGCTGGTCATGTTGGGGCTTGATTTGTGTCTCATTGTTTGGCTGCTAATTAAGGAAAAAGAAACAACTAAGGGGCCTGTGTCAAATTAATTAAAATTAAGGCAAAAGAAGTTAATTAACAGCAAAAACTGGTCTCTAATTAAGAAGATGGTTAGAATGAAAACCTGCAGCCACTGGGGCTCTCCAGGACTGAGGTTTGACACCCCTGCAAAACAGTAATATTAGCTTTCTACGTTGTGATTTCATCTTTTGTCGACATGAGTCTTGAAAGTGTTAAAGTTAACTTTGTGATCAGTGACAAATGTAATTTTGTTCATATTTGTACTATTATGTATGCTTTCATTTATGAATAAAGTGCTTGAATTTTTACACAAGTGTTAAGAATTTTTTTACCCCCCTCCCCACCAAGTTAATCAATTAATTTAAAAATTCTAAGTGAAATACTTGCTCTTTTGTACAAACATTATATTAAAAAATTAGTGGGTTCTTTAAAGTGATAATTGACTGACAAATTAGTTAACATCCCTAATGTAAATTGTCATTGAAATAGTGCAGCAGTCCTGCTCGGAGATCATATTTTGTTTGTTATCCATCCAAGAATATCATTTTAAATGCATAACACTCAACCCTGGGGTTTACTGTGCTCTTTCAGATTTTCTTAAAGAGCACGTCATTGAGTATTTTCTATTTTGTAATGAGCCAACCTACAATTTTGATTTGTGAATATTATTATTGATAGGAGTAGAGGATAGTAGGGTGACGAAGAATAGGTGACTAGAAACCCAGCAAAACACTAGGAAAGAGAACAGAACATGCCATTTAATGGAGGAGTTATGATATTAAATGAGAGTAAGAGGGGAAAAGGGCTGGTGGCAGGCAGGAAGAAGAAAGTGAAAGGCAAACTGGGAGGATGTTGGTGGTACTTTCCTTGCAGGGCACTCGTAAGCAGGTAATTCAAGCAGATGCCAAGGATGCCTGACCCTTTTTATAGGGATTTCTTCAAGAAGGACAAAAGACCTCCCAATGGGTAGAGTGCATCACACAATTCCAGGAACAGAACTTGTTTAACTTATTAATAGGTCAAGAAGTGATGGGGGTGATCAGAAGACATTGCTTTTTAAGTTCAGCTTGAAATGGTTCCTTTGCTGGCCATGGTGGCCTAATGTGAGAACTGCAAATAACTTAAAATCAACACAGCTGAGTGTCTAACTCGTTCGGTGTTCTGCTCTACATCAGATCCTCCAAAAGATAAAACTTTCCCTGGTACAAATTGATATTCTAAATTAATGCTCTCTGTCTATCATGTAGTGTTTGTTTACTATCTCTGTATGATTTATATAGTGTCTTTCAATCTGTCTATTCATGTATGTTTACATCCCTCAACCTTGTTTTTCTTTTGCAGGAGAAGCTGAACCTTGTCACGGTGTTGGGGGCAGGATTGTTATGTGGCACAGCATTGGCTGTCATCATCCCAGAGGGAGTCCACGCACTTTATGAGGAAATCTTGGAAGGTAAACCACAAGAGGGACGTGTTTTAAATTCCTCATGATGATTGATATCTTGGTAGTTAAATTTAGATGTTTAGGAATACTAGATGAGCTGTGCATTTTACATTTTTTCCCCTCAGGACGAATTCAAATTAATAAGAAAACAATCCAGGATTGTGTTAATATTGAGTGTAACCAATATAGATCTTGAAGTCTTGAGGTCAATCCAGCCATATGCTGGTAGACAAATCTGAATTTGTCAGATTTCTCACCACACTTGTCGAGAGGCAATTTGGCAAATTTGATATTAACAGTTTTGGTTTTTGAATCATTTAACTGTAACACGTTTGTTATAAAATATCATTTACAATATGTACAGAATATGCAAGTAATGAACTGTTCAGTGCTTTTGTAAAGGGTGGAATGTATACTGATGAGTGATGTAATGGAATCCACAAAAATTCGTATGTCTTGCACTACTTGTGTCAAAATGATTGGCAATCCTGGTTTTGCCACTTTATGACCCTGTGGCCTCACATTTCAATGATGGCAGCACCAGGTGCATTATCTAAATAAGGAACTCTTTGGTAAAGGGTTTAGACCTACCTTTTTGATATGCTTCTGCTAGCCCCCCTCATTGAGGAAGAAATGGCCATTTGTAGGTGTTGTGAAGCGTTGTCTATTATCTGAAATTATAAATTGGGATGTGCTTACAAAGGCAGATAATTTGAGAGTAATGTGACATTTCAAGCCCATACTGTTCAATGCAGAGTCATAGATTAGCAGCACAGAGTTTAAGGAAGGGAAGTGCACTTTATTAGATAGTAGTCTGCTTCAGGGCCCAGATATATATACACACATACACGCACACACACATACACACACGTACATATATACAGGGCCAATTTATAATTACCAGTTAACTCGTATCTAGAGCTGGGGTCTGATGGTGTGTGGGGATACCTAGATTATCTGTCTCTTTTCCCCAGGCAATGAGTACAATATGGGCAGTGGTGATGTTAGGGCCCTTAAGGTTCACCATGCTGTTCCAGACCTCTGGACCCAGCACCTGTAGTTGAGATTCTTAGTGCTGCTTTAAGCTTGGATGAAACCCTTTGGTAGACATGCGCACACCTCCACCTGAGACAAAAAAAATGCAATTATCTATTTAAAAGTCTATAATGTTAAAAGGTTGTAACTTATTTATTATTGTACTAAAATGCAGCAACAAAATATTGAAGGATTGTAATACAAAATGTAATAAGGTAACTTATATTTCATGTAGTGTATAATTTCTACAGTACCATATAGTGAAAATATAAGCAGAAAAGATGAGCAGAAATAATATAGACTCTGACTGTCTCTTCTGTCTTCAGGATGGAAAGCCTGCCACGGTCGGTTCTGCTGTTGAGTTTATATTTGTTCAGCTTTTTCCTAAAAAGTCTTCTTGTTTCTATCTACCTTTATTCTTGAAAAGCCATTGTGTTCTGAAGTGATTCTGCAATCATGTTCCACATTTCCCTTATTCTTTGTGTTTAATATTAATATCATGTATTAACATAAAATGCCTACAAATTTCTTTGTCTTTTATGAATAACCTTTATTTCACATCCTATTTTAGTTATGACTAGCCAAAAGACTTGGGCCTGCAATATAATTATTGTTAAAAGCATAACTATTTATTGGTTAATTAATTATTTCAAAGCAGCAAGGTTTAGCTGTGACACCTCTTACACCAATAATTTATCTAAGCTACAGACTACAAAAGAGAATCCGATCCCTATGAAGTCTATGAAGTCTTTCTCAACAACCAGCTTTAAGTTTCTTAAGTAATTTTTGGATTATCTACTTCACCCATCGGGCACTCGCATCTTAACTTTTTTTTATATTTTTTAAGGCCTTCAATGTCGCCAGTCCATTTTTTACTTAAATTGACTCTTAAGCTGAGTTTTGCTAGTAGGCCAGAGTGGCTTGTTTTCTTGACAGTTTTGGGGTTTTAGGAGGAATGCCAGGATACCTGAGGGGAAGCCCAAGCAGATACAGGGAAAATGTGCAAATTTCACACTGACAGGGATTGATTGCGGGGATTTGAACCCAGGGCATTGAATTCCTTGACCATGGGAAAGGTGCTGTATAAATAAAATGTATTATTAATATTAATTTGTGAGACAGGAGTGTACCCCATTGTGCAATTGTGTGATTGAATCACTACAGGCCAATTCAGTGGCAGGCTCCAACAGATCCTAGCACTTTACCTTAGCTTGTATCAATAGCTCAAACTCTTTTCTTGTCTGTTTTTTTTTTTTTTGTGTGTGTGCTTTTATGTTTTAAAAAAAAAAAAAAAGTACTGCCCACTCAAAATTAAAATGCAAAAATTTTCCTCCCTTTATGTTGATCCATATCAAACCCTCTTCATTGTTAAAGCAAGTTTTGGTAACATCTTACAATTTAAAATGATACAGTAAGGCCATTACCATCATTGATGAGTTGAACTCTGGCAGTTGTTTTATTTTCTTTCTTGACAACCAATACTGACTGACATTGCATCCTCTAATCTGCTGTGAGTGTGAAGAATGGTGACTCAAGTTGGTATGCTGGAGTTGTGTAGACTAGAAATGGATGAATAAATTTTGTTCTTGTCATGTTAAACAACTGAAACTGGTTTAGACAATCAGCCTCGGCCATGTTGATTATCAGAGATCAACTTCCACTTTCAGTTGCTTAACTCTTTTGCTCCCCTAAACTACCCCTTTAGCATTTTAGTTAATATTACCTGGTAAAAGTGTTTTTTTTGTGTTTGAACTTGTTTGTTTGCATTATTAAATCTACCCTTTTTCTTTTGTAGGAAAACACGGTTTGGTTGAGAGCCAAGCTGCAGAGGCTGTGGTGAAGACGGGAGAGGGAGTGGCAGCGGTGGCAGCAGAGCATGACCACGCTCACGACCATGCCCAACTGCATGCCTACATTGGTGTTTCACTAGTGCTAGGCTTTGTCTTCATGCTGCTTGTCGACCAGATTGGCACTTCCCATGTGCATTCAGCTGATGGTATGAAGGATTTCAACTGTTACAGTATTTTATAGAGGCTTACTTTGTTCATTGACTTCAGTGTTTTAGTTAGTTTAGTTGTGGTTAGGAATGCATTAAGGGACATTTTAGTTAATTAACTAAACAAGCAAGCTTGATGGACTGAATGGTCTCCTCTTGTTTGCTAAATTTCTTGCTTTCTTAATGGACAGTCTAGTCAGTGAGCAGGGCCAGATTAAGAGTTGATGGTGCCTGGGGGCAGGAGCACTCCTCGTTCCCCTACCACCTCATAAGCACAGTGACGAATCAAATGCCGCATACTGTACTGCTCATCTTAGAAAAAAAAATCCAGTAATGTGGCTGCTGGGGTTGTCAAATGTATCAAAATATTAGTAAAATATCGATTTCAGCTAATTTTTTATGCTATTAATTCAATGTCTTGTGTTATGAATACACTTCCAGTTCTCTCTGGCTTTTAACAATTGAGCCGAATAGGCTACCAGTGGCCATGGCTAGGGTTGCAGCCCCATTTCCACTTACTCATTTGTGATAATAAGATGGCAACTTGAGCAACATTGGAGTCTTTACTAGCACGATTACTTGAGAAAGAAGGAAGCCAGAATGGGGTCTGGAAATACTTTTGGTTGTGTGCCAAATAGAGACAGAAAACCACTAGATACAGTACATGTAAGCCTGTATGTAAGATTTGCTGCCGTGCAAATTCCTGTACAGGGGCTAATAAAGACAAAGAATTTCTAGACATAGGTATCTTATTTCTAAATTATGGAAATACTAGGGGTCTTTGCTCGCCTACCCCTGGTGTTGGGTAACCCGAAATACATTGATGAATGTATGAGATATATTGGAGTGTAAAGGTGTAGATGACGAACAAAGGAAGTATATTCATTAATCCTAATGAATGTTCACTAATAGTGGACTCATTATAGAATGCGTTGTCAGCTAATTGGCGGAATTGTTTAGCGGCCGTCTGTCATTCCTTTCTTTGCCGTTTATCTATTGCCTCTGCTGTTTGAGAGGCACGTTGTAGGTGCCTGCGTTCATTAATTGTATTCAGGCGGGCTCACTTCTGTATGTCCGTTAGTTGAGATGTTTCGTTTTGGAGCCGTGACTTCTTTGGTTGCGTTGTTTGAGAAGCGCGTTGTAGGCGCCTGCGTTCATTTGTTTTATCCAGGCGGGCTCGTTTTTGTAGCACCGTTAGTCGAGCTCTTTCTTTTTGGAGCCGTGCCTGCTTTGCTTGTGGCATTTCAGACGCGCACTATAGGCGCCTGCGTTCATTGATTTTATCCAGGCGGGCTCATTTTTGTATCTCCGTCAGTTGTGGTCTTTCTTTTTGAACCCGTGCCTGCTTTGCTTCCGCAGTTTCAGACGCGCGTTGTAGGTGTCTGTGTACATTGTATTTGTCCATGCGGGCTCATTTTTGTAACTCCGTTAGTTGAGCTGTTTGGTTTTGGAGCCGAGACAGTTTTGCTTCCGCGGTTTCAGACGCGCGTTGTAGGCACCTACGTCTATTGTTTTTATCCATGCGGGCTCGCTTTTGTAGCTCCGTTAGTTGAGCTGGATCGTTTTGGAGCCGTGACCGTGACTCCATTAGTTATCCGTTGTCTACCGTTAGTAATATGGATAATTGCACTTACTGTTAATACGGAGCGTTTTCAGTGGTTGTACTGTTAATAATGCATCACTGTAATGTGATTCACATATGCTATATGGTTTGGACGTGTGAGGATGCCGTACGTTTAATATGGAGAGTTCATTTATTCTTATTACCCGGACCATGCTGTGTAGTGTGGACGTTTAGTTCAGAAGCACGTTGTAGGCGCCTGCGCCTTTCGTACTTTCTCGCGCCTTCCGTACTATCTTTGTGGACCTTTGCGGACCCCGTAGTGTCTTCCGTTTGACTCTGGGGTGCAGTACAGAATCCTCTTTTCTGTGTGGCGTTAGTTGAGCTATTTCGTTTTTGAGCCGTGACTCCTTCGTTAGTTGAGCTCTTTCGTTTTTGAGCCGTGACTCCTTCGTTCGCGGTGGATCAGACTTCGCTTGCGGTTTATGAGACGCATGCTGTAGGCACCTGCACACTATGTCTCCTGCGTCCATGCCTTCCGGTTTACCATTCTCGGTTAGTAATATGGATTAATCATTAACAGCTTGTAAACTACGTTTTATGGAGTCCGTTAATTGTTTAATGCATTAAGAGAGGGGTATGCAATTATTTTTACTAGTAAGCCAGTTTTATTTTGTGGCAACACTCCTCAGCACAATAGGGCTCCATCACTCTCTCAACTTTTAAACCCTTGCCATAAAGTGTGCAGTTGCAGCATTTTACTTTTTTTTTTTTTTTTTTTTATTATGCGTGATTTTTATAATTCTATTTTGTCACTTTCACTACATAATGCAAGGCATTAGAACTTTACCGTGCTGAATTGCATAAACTACTCCTCTGTGTACCACATATGCTTAGTGTATTGTAATAATAATAATAATAATTCATTACATTTATATAGCGTTTTTCTCAGTACTCAAAGCACTAGCCACACAGGGAGGAACCGGGGATGGGGTCTGCGTGAATGCAGCAGTGTGGTGCATTTTCCTTTGAGCTGTATCATGAAAAGCACTGCTTGGCACAGCGCTAATTATGATTTTTTACTTTGACGATGGTCCTGTTTTGTCACAGTTTCTCTAAAATTCAAATCTGCTTATATAAGGTTATGTCTGTAGGCAGATGGAAACTGTAGTTTTTGGGATGTCCCATAATCACATTAAGATTAACACCAAGGCTATTGACTACTGCTGTAGTTAATTATTCTTATGCTTTAATGACTAAAATTTCAGTTTTTTTTTGTGTTCATCAATTCAAAAATTTTAATGCATACAGAATTACAATATATTTAAATAATTTGTTTTCCATTGAGTTACATTATATACTGTGTTGGTATTGAAAATGCTATTGAAGTTTCTTTACTTTTCTTAGTATTGTATCAAAGTTTGAAATTTTGGTATTGTGACAACCTTAGTTTTTATTTTTCTGAAGTGTATCCTCTAAGGTTGGTCATATACTATATGGTTTTATCTGCTGGCTTGAGTTTCCTATGAGCCAATTCTGCTCCATTCCTTATTTACTTATTAGGACGTGCCTCTCTGTTTGTGCTTTTGTAAGCCTGGCAACAGTGCATTGCAAAAGTATTATCAGGGGTGTGGAAATCAAATTTTTTTCCACTTGTCCATGGACAAGTAAACTTAGAAAATCCACTTGTCCGCTAGTTAAATTCACTTGCCCATAAACAAATAACAAAAGTGAAAAATAGTTTTTTTTCTGATCTCTTTTATTGATACCAAAACTGCCTTCCATTTTAAAACTGAAAAAAGTTCTTTCAGGGAGTAGTATTTTGCCACCTTGCTCTAGAACATTATATAAAAGATTCCCTTATCATTTTAACTCACTAATAAACAATGCCTTCATTATAGCTACACTAGTTCTGTTTCACATATTACAGTTACATAACAGAACACTGTCCTGATTCATTTTCTGCCATGTTCTTCAGCTTTTGTCTTGCAACATCTTCTCCCCCAAGAATCTTTACCATCTCAGACAGCATGGGCTGAATGCTGTTCATTTCTGCTTGAACTGAACTGCATGGTTCCTGGACTGATGGTCCTGCAGAAGTGGATGCTGATGACTTTTCAGTTTTTGTATGAGTGATGTGCCTGTTGCCAGATGACAGCCAGAATTCCACAGCTGGTAGTGGGTCAAACTCTTCTAAAGGTTTGCCATCAACAACAATGTGCATCTGGTTTTGAAGGTTTTCCTGAGTCAGGCGGGTTCTTAGAGAACTCTTTACTAAATTCATATTGGATAATAATCTTTCACAAGAAGAAAAAATAATCACGTCTAAGTGAAGATTTTTATAGATATTTCATAACATTTGGAAACTGTTAGAATGTTTTCTTCTTTATTTTTAATAAACTGACAGCATGAAACCGACTTGTTTTATATGAAAAATTCTCTAATCAAAAATGATCTATAGACAGCTCATCAAAATTGATGTTGTCACGCAATATATTTCTTAACTCCTCAATATATCACAACCTACGCGAAATTGCAAATTTCAGGAAAGATTAACTGCCTAACAAGCTTTATTATGTGGTGAAAACATTTGCATTGTAAGTAAAATGACCGCATTTTTATGTAGAAACAATGAATTTTATCAATCTTCTTATATAATACGCTACCGTGGCTGTTCGTTTGTCTGTCCAGGATTTTAAATCACCTGTAGCTCGCAAACCGTTTCACCTATTGACTTGAAATTTGGTACACATATACTACGTGACGTCTACTATCTGCTTTGGGAGTGATGATTTGTATTACTCTTTTTATTTTATTTTATTGTTGAATCAACTCTCGGCACCGCGCAGCAGGGCGGCTGTGCAGCACATGCGTATGGGCGCCGTTCTCATTCTCCACCACCTTCGCTGATCATTCTTGAGGCAGATTGAAGAAGCTTAAGTGAAAAATTAAAGAAAACGTACTAAGTAATTGCAACACAAAAACTAACTTAATCAGTTTTAACGCGAAAAGATGCCAACGAAAGAAGAGAAGCAGCGGGCCGCTAGGGTGGAGTAAAGAAGAGCTGCTCAGGAAGCAGCAAGCGCATCAACCTCTGAGCAAACGAATGCTAAACAGAGATGGAGAAAGAGGATGAACACTAGGAATGCCCAAGTCAAGTGTATTCACTGCAAGTTATCGTGCAGTACGCCATTACTGGTAATATATAAAAGTTATCGATTATAATAAAAAATCATCAGAGTACATCGTAATGTCGGCATGAAAAAAATGACCGCATCTCCAAGCGTGTAAATAGTAGGGTAAAATACTTATGTAAGACCGTAAGATTGCTTCCCCTTTGAAAAATCAGCCATCATTTTGTAAACAATATTGAAGACCAATTTGAGACATGAAGAACATACTTAAGTAGACTGTTTCTGCATGAAGTACGTACCCAAATGTTTAAAATTCAAAAGTAGTGGTAAAAATGTGCCATGCACAGCGCACATAATTCTTTTTTCTCCAGAAAATTGCACTTGTCCGCGGACAACTGAAACCACAAAAACACGCTTGTCCAACGGTCAATTTACCTGAGTCGGGAGTTGGATTTCCGCACCCCTGATTATCCCTGTCTGTGTTTGTCTTGTTTTGTCACATTACAATCTGGAACCATTTGATTTACACAACATGCCTACCACTTTGAAGGTGCCAAATATTTTGTATTGTGATATAAACAATAGTTAAGACAAAAAAAGAGGACTCCTGAGAATGAGTAGGTATTCAGTCAACCCCTCCAAATTAATACTTTGTAGAGTCACCTATTGCTGCAATTCCAGCTGCAAGCCTCTTGTTGAATGTCTCCATTAGCTTAGCACATCTAGCAACTGGGATTTTCACCCACAGCTCAAGGCAAAACTGCTCCAACTCCTTCAAGTTTAATGGGTTGCATTGGTGTACAGCAATATTCAAGTCATGCCACAGATTCTCAATTGGATTGAGTTCTGGGGTTTGACTAGGCCATTCCAAGACATTTAAATATTCCCTTTAAACCACTTTGAGTGTACCTTTAGCAGTATGTTTAGGGTTATTGTCCTGCTGGAAGGCGAACCTTTGTTCCAGTCTCAAATCCCTGATGGAATGAAACAAGTTTTCCTCAAGAAAGCCTCTGTATTTACTGAAATCCATCTTTCCTTCAGTCCTGACCAGTTTTCTTATCCCTGCCAATGAAACACACCCCCACAGCATGATGCTGCCATCTCTATGCTTCACTGTGGGAATGGTGTTTTCATGGTGATGGGAAATGTTGGTTTTGTGCCATGCATGTCATACCCTTTTTGGCCCATGATGACCAAAAAGTTCAGTTTTAGTCTCATCTGACCTGAGAGCCTTCTTAGATGTGTTTAGGGAGTCTACCGTGTGTGGTTGGGCAAACTCCAAACATGTTTTCTAATTTATTTTCTTTAAGCAATGGCTGTTTTACTGGCCACTCTTACCTAAATCCTTGTTCTGTGAAGTGTGTGGCTTAAAGTGGTCCTATCGACAGATATGCCCGTCTCTGCTGTGGATCTTTATGGCCCCTTTAGTGTTATCCTTGGTGTCTTTCTTGCATCTCTGATTAACACCTTGCTTGATCAATCTGTAAGTTTTAGTGGGCGGCTTTTTCTTGTCAGGTTTGTAGTGGTGTCATAGATTTAATGGTTTTTTGTGGGAGAGTCAAAGTTTGGCATATATATATATATATATTTTTTTTTTTTTTTTTTAAGACCTGGACCCTGATCTATACATCTCTGCAACTTTGTCTCTGACCTGTTTGGAGTGCTCATTGGTCTTAATGTTGCTTGCTAAGTGGTGTTGCCTAGTCAGGGACCTTTAAGAACAGGTCTGTTTATAAAGACAACATGTGACAGACCATGTGACACTTTTTTGTACACAGGTGGGCCCTAATCAATTAATTATGTGACTTCTGAAGTTAATTGGTTAGGTTAATTGGTTGGGTAGCAAAGGGAATGAATACATACGCATTCAATTTTTCAGTTTCTACTTTATATGTACTAGGGGGCTCTGACCCCTGCCCGCTTCACTCGCCAACCCCCGGGCGGGCGCTACGAACTAGCCACTTCGCGGCACTGCCACTCACGTGTGAGAAGCGGATGTACAATTTTTAGACAGATTTTTATTTTCATGGGAATTATTACATATACATAATAGAACTAACTATTTTACATTACAATGAGTAATGAACCATAGTAAAAAATAGTAAATCATAATTAATTGAAAGAAAATTATGTTTCATGTTTATTATAGGTATTTGTTGTGTTACACATTTTCGTTCTGTTTGGCTTTGAAATTAACACACAAATATTTTTTAAACTTACACTTTTAATGTATAAACAATATTTGGAATTAACTTTTCGTCAATATCGCATTGAATTTTGATTCTGTGTTTGGACTTACATCATGACAACGCAACGTATAACTGCCCGTGAGTGAATATTGTTTCTTTCTCCCTGGTAAATAAACTGACTTTTTCAAATGTTTTTCCCTGTGATTTGTTAATTATCACAGCAAAAGCTATTCTAATGGGAAACTGTAAACGTTTTAATACGAATGGCATACCAAGTTCTCCTTTGGTTTCTAATGTCATCCGCGGAAGATGTACTACATTACCTTTCTTGTTGCCTGTTAAAATTTTACATGTCAGAATTGTTCGACCAATTTTGAATACAACTAATCTTGTCCTATTGCGTAATCCATCACTCGTATATAAATTACGTAGTAACATTACGATACAGCCTTCTTTCAACAGTACTTCGGCCGGTGGAAGACTGAATGCTGTTAACGGTTCATATTCTATGAGATATTGTAAGTTGATGTTTTCTTTTATTGGGAACTTAAAGTGAGGAATACGAAAAAGTTTATAAGAGCTGAGAGTGCAGGAACTGTGTCTGACAAAAGCATTCAAACGAATGAGAGGTGAGAGGACCGTGGGTGTGGGCCGTTAACCATAAATGGTTGAGAGGAGGGCGGGACTTGAAGAAATCTCTAGACGAGATGAGACTATTGCCAAAAGATTTTCTTTCATAATAGAGAGATATATCCAAATGAAGATCCATGTTATGCCCAGATTGTAATGCGACAAAACAGGACATGGGGAGAATTTGTCTAAACACACATCAGTGGGAGAGGAAGAAAATTAAAAACAAAGAAGACTAGTGAGGCATTATACAGCCGTATTGCCATTGGTATATCGGATAGATAGCTACTTTTAGTTGACTACTGTAACAACAGATACAATGAAATATCAAAGTATTCCTCTCAGTGTCACACTGTGCAGGTACATTCAAGTCTTGCTCAATGGTCTCACCACACAGTCATGCAAGAATGTTCAAAAGTGACACCCATAAAATTGCATATCATATGCCTGCTTACTAACAGCCATCCTTTTCTTTAATATTAATTTTTTGAGATCCATCTAGTGACTATACATATGCAGATGCACCCATTGAGATGCTTGTAAAACATAAGTCCAATGTTTTCTGTTTAGGTTTTTTGGTGCTCATGCCTATATGGTTGGTGACGGTCTGGTTCATGGAAGTAGGGGTTCTTATAATTCACCGTTTTATTAGTCCTCAGTTGCTTGTTTTTCCATCACAAAGTGTAAGATAACCAACTCAATTCAAATTAGGGTTAGAGGAGAACAAAGCCTTATTAGCCCCAGACAAGATGCCAGTCCATCACAGGGCCCACAAATACAAACACACACACATTTATATCCAGAACAGGACATTTTGGAATCCCCATTCAGCCTAACACACTGATATTTGGAGATTTCAGGGGAAATCCACAAGGAAGACCTAGGTAGAATGTGCAGACATTACACAAATAATGGCCAGGTACAGGGTTCAAATCCAGGATGTTGCAGTCATGAGGCAGCAGTTCTAGAATATGTATTGCCATGCTACTCTTGGTTTACTGTTTTTGTATTGACTATGAGCTCTTACGGTATATACAGTAATCCCTTGCTATATCACGCTTCGACTTTCGCGGCTTCACTCTATCGCGGATTTTATATGTAAGCATATTTAAATATATATCGCGCATTTTTTGTTGGTTCGCGGATTTCTGCAGACAATGGGTCTTTTAATTTCTGGTACATGCTTCCTCAGTTGGTTTGCCCAGTTGATTTCATACAAGAGATGCTATTGGCAGATGGCTGAGAAGCTACCCAACCAGAGCGCGTATTACCTATTAAATAAAACTCCTCAAATATATTGTGAGCACGGGGGCTGTTCGCACCCCTAGAAAATATGGCCGCTCCTCAAAAAACACTGAAAGATTACCTTCACATTGCTCTCTTCCTTGCTGGGCTTAAATGTGGCTGCTTTGTCAAGCGATATGCTTCCTGCACGGTGCTTCGCATACTTAAAAGATCAAACAGCATGTATTGATTTCTCTCTCTCTCTTGCTCTGACATTCTGTGCTCCTGACGGAGGGGGTGTGAGCAGGGGGGCTGTTCGCACCCCTAGACGATATAGACGCTCATCTAAAAATGCTGAAAGATTATCTTCACATTGCTCCCTTTCTTGCAGCTGGTTTGTCAAGCGACATGCTTCCCGCACGGTGCTTCGCATACTTAAAAGCTCGAGCGACACGTATTGATTTTTGATTGTTTGCCTTTCTCTCTCTCTCTCTCTCTCTCTCTCTCTCTCTCTCTCACTCTCTCTGACATTCTCTGCTCCTGACAGAGGGGGTGTGAGCAGGGGGGCTGTTCGCACCACTAGACGATACGGACGCTCCTCTAAAAAAATGCTGAAAGACTACCTTTACATTGCTCCCTTCCTAGCAGCTGCATTGTCCAGCAGTGCTTCGTATACTTAAAAGCCAAACAGCCCTATTGATTTCTGATTGTTTGCTTTTTTTTCTCTCTCTCTCTCTCTCTGACATTCTCTGCTCCTGACGCGCACTCCTTTGAAGAGGAAGATATGTTTGCATTCTTTTAATTGTGAGACGGAACTGTCATCTTTGTCTTGTTATGGAGCACAGTTTACATTTTTGAAAAAGAGACAAATGTTTGTTTGCAGTGTTTGAATAAAGTTCCTGTCTCTCTACAACTTCTTGTGTTTCTGTGCATATCTGTGACCCAAGCATGACAATATAAAAATAACCATATAAACATATGGTTTCTACTTCGCGGATTTTCACCTTTCGCGGGGGATTCTGGAACGCAACAATCCACAATCGAGGAGGGATTACTGTACTATTGGTTTTTAAGTTAAGTCCTGGGGACCCCCATGGCTCCAGGATTTTATTCCACTCAGTTTCACAATTAGTACAACAATTTGACTTTCATTTGAACTTGTTGTTTATAAAATTAGGGTTCAAATGAAAGTCAAATTGTTGTACTAATAAGAAGTTCTTATAATATTTGCATTCATTTTTAGACATTAAATGCTTATTTTTATTTGGAATATAAATGTCAGATGGTCGCAATGATTATGAATTTGGTTAGAATATAAACCTGTGCTTATGGGCATCTCCAGGACTGAAATCATCAATATAAACAAATCCAGCTACAGAGCAATATTCTGTTTTAAGCCCTCAACTCTATGGATGTCTTACAGTTCGAGCAATTTAGAAAATCACCTGAAGCTGGTAATACTCCCCTTCTTTTTGGACCTTTCTTGATGGAAATCTCTCCGGCTTCCTTCTTTTGACAACTAGCAATTATCATTTTTCAAAGTCTAATTCGCTTAGAACAGTCTGCAGCTAAAAGTATTAGGGAATTCTTGAAATCCACGGAGAACTGATTGTTTGGTCTCCAGTGTTAAAGCCCGGATTATTT
This sequence comes from Erpetoichthys calabaricus, assembly GCF_900747795.2. Lineage (NCBI taxonomy): Eukaryota > Metazoa > Chordata > Cladistia > Polypteriformes > Polypteridae > Erpetoichthys > Erpetoichthys calabaricus. The sequence continues at coordinate 53,010,272 of NC_041409.2, forward strand.
TTAGCTCATTGACGTCACCATTACAGCACATTTAGGCTCATTTAGTGATACACTTGAATTTTAACACTGTTAAAACGTTTAATTGGTATGGCCAGTTCAATTAGTTGGCCAACCTCGTTCTATAAGCTTAAATGGTCAGATTGACACATTTTATTTTTAAACTGACAGGACATTTGAGAACGGAGTTGATCATTAAGCTAATATGCCATTAGGAGCCTTAGTATTGTAACACTGCTCATCCCTACCCATGGAGATCTCATCTGTACATTTGCAATACAATTTCATTTTCAACTGAAGTTGATTCTGTCCCCTATTAATTAATACAAAAACCTATCTGAATACAGTGGTGTCTGTGTAAATTCTCCAACTCCTTGGACTTCGTCCCAACAATCGGCAGCCATTGACTCCTCTAAGCAGCTGCCTAGCACTCTGAAAAATAAAATAATTGATGCTCACAAAGCAGGACGTGGCTACAAGAAGATAACCAAGCATTTTCACTTCATAATGTTTTTAGGAAATGGCAGTTAACAGGAATGGTGGAGACCAAGTTGAGGTCTGGAAGACCAAGAAAATGTTTGGAAGAAACTGCTTGTTGGATTTCTAGAAAGGCAACTAATAACTACAAAAGACCTTCAGGAAGATTTAGCAGACTCTGGAGTGGCTACTGCACAGTCCTGCTGTGGAGCAACAACAACAATATGACCTCCATGGTAGAGTCAGCAGAACAAAACCTTTCCTGTGTCCTCGCCACAAAATTCAGCACCAAAAGCTTGCAAATGAACATCTTAACAAGCCTGCTGCATTTTGGAAACAAGTCAGTTGGGCTGATGCAGTCAAATTGAAATGTTTTGGCCACATTGTGCAAAGGTATGTTTGAAAAAAGGGGTCCGAATTCCGGGAAAAGACTACGTCTCCAGCTATTAAGCATGGCAGTAGATCGATCAGGCTTTGGGCTTGAGTTGCAGCCAGTGGCACAAGGAACATGTCATTGGTAGAGGGAAGAATGGATTCTAATAAATACCAGCAAATTCTGGAAGCAACCATCTCATCATCTGTAAAAAAGGTGAAGTTAAAATTAGGATGATGTGCTACAAGAAGATAATGATCCGAAACACACCTCAAAGTCTACAATGGAGAACTTCAAGGGGTGCAAGCTGATGGGTTTGCCATGATCCTCTCAGTCCCCCAACCTAAACATTGTTGAAAATCTATGGAGAGATGTCAAAAGAGCAGTGCATGCAAGACGGCATGAGAATCTTGCAGAATTAGAAGTCTTTTGCAAGGATGAATTGGTGAAAATACCCCAAGTAAGAAATGAAAGACTCTAAGCTAGCTACAAAATGCATTTACAGGCTGCAATACTTGCCAAAGGGGGTCTTAGTAAGTATAGACCATGTCGAGTGCCCAAAATTTTTCTTTAGGCCCTTTTCATGTTTTTGTTTTTTTGTACCTGTGAATGACAGAAATTAAAATGTAGTCTTGCTTAAAATATTAAAGAAATGTGACACCTTTAACTTGATCAGTTTATCTTTAGTTCATTTACCTATTCAGAGTAACAGACATATTAAGCAAGGGGGCCCAAACATTTGCTTGCCACTGTATTTGTTCTCATGTTATTTTGAAGTGCCTACATTTACTACATTTCACAATAATTTCTTTCAGATCCGGAGGCTGCTAGAACTGCTAATTCTAAAATCACAACTACGCTTGGATTGGTTGTACATGCTGCAGGTAAAAATACCCCATTTCTACATATATAATGTTTTTGTGTCACTGAGTCGGCAGTGATTTCCTCATTTCTTATGCCCTTTTTTCAGCTGATGGAGTGGCTCTCGGAGCAGCCGCCTCCACTTCACAGACCAGTGTACAGCTCATCGTATTTGTTGCCATCATGCTGCACAAGGTAGGCACGGTGCCTTTCCTTTTATTTCTGTTCTTAAATATAAGGAAAGGGGGAATTTGTTGTCTAAGAGTCCACAAAAGGCACATTAGCCTCAGATTATTTTTATATTCATGGACATGTTAATACTGGAAATGCCTAAATTATTAGCCTTGATGTACATGTACATCCCCTGACATCCTCTCATCACTCATATCTCAAGAACACAAATCAAATCGAGCAATGTGGCCAAGGCTGGTGAACTTAGCTTCAAAACAGAACAAGCAAGAACAACTTTATAGGGACCAAAGGCCTATTGTTATTCCTTAGAGCTTCCCTGTTCCTGACATTTACCATATAACCTACGAAAGGTTGTACAAATTAACAGAGCAAAAGAATATGGTGACTTCCGTTTCAGAATACTTTAGTAGTGTCCAGAGAGATGTCTGTATTTTTCAGCTCCCTCATCGTTACCCCTGAAAGGGCTACACAATTGTAGCAGAACAACACATCTTGCACCTGAACCAGCATAAAAGACATAATTGAACAAGGTCAGATCACGAAACAAGAGAGCTAACTAAATTACGAATCACTCAAACAAGTACACTGGGTGCAGGTGATACTAATAAACAAGGCAAGTTTCAGTGAGGAAATATTCAAAGACTAGAAGTCAAAATTTGAAGAAAAGATACAACCTGAATGATTCAAATCAATGTCCAAAAAAGAAAACTTTTCCTCAATATAACCAGGAGAGAGATGTCTGTGTAATTTAAGCAGTCCATTTTTCTTAATCTAACCAAGGCATTACTTAAAAAGGCTTGTTTTTTCGCTTGTAGCTGGCGCTGCAATTTTGTCTTTTACACAGCCTGCCGTTTTTAGTATGTCTTCACAAACCTCCTTTTCGTAGCACACACTGTGTTTGCATATTAAAACTTGCATTTTTCCTCCATTTTGAAAGCAGGCATTTAGTCTACCTCATGTTTCACTCCAGACCTGAATAAGCGCCTGTGTCCCATTATTAGGGGCATTGTTTTATACTGTGGCGTGATTACTGCTTTTAGTAACTGACAATAGCCAAAAAAATCAGACAATTCAGAATTTACACTTGGTCTTCCTCTCCTGTCAACCATAAGTTACTTTATGATAATTTGAGGTAACGTTTAAAAAAAAAAATATACAATTCCCCAAAAGCTCCCATTTCACATTTTCTTACAGGCGTGTACAGAGTGTTTATCTTCTCTGAGCTCAAAAATAACAGATAACACTTCATCCTAACTTTTGCTGTATATTTGCATATTTACAGTGCATCCGGAAAGTATTCACAGCGCATCACTTTTTCCACATTTTGTTATGTTACAGCCTTATTCCAAAATGGATTAAATTCATTTTTTTCCTCAGAATTCTACACACAACACACCATAATGACAATGTGAAAAAAGTTTACTTGAGGTTTTTGCAACTTTATTAAAAATAAAAAAACTCAGAAATCACATGTACATAAGTATTCACAGCCTTTGCTCAATACTTTGTTGATGCACCTTTGGCAGCAATTCCAGCCTCAAGTCTTTTTGAATATGATGCCACAAGCTTGGCACACCTATCCTTGGCCAGTTTCGCCCATTCCTCTTTGCAGCACCTCTCAAGCTCCATCAGGTTGGATGGGAAGCGTCGGTGCACAGCCATTTTAAGATCTCTCCAGAGATGTTCAGTCGGATTCAAGTCTGGGCTCTGGCTGGTCCACTCAAGGACATTCACAGAGTTGTCCTGAAAGCACTCTTTTGATATCTTGGCTCTGTGCTTAGGGTCACTGTCCTGCTGAAAGATGAACCGTTGCCCCAGTCTGAGGTCAAGAGCACTCTGGAGCAGGTTTTCATCCAGGATGTCTCTGTACATTGCTTCAGTCATCTTTCCCTTTATCCTGACTAGTCTCCCAGTTCCTGCCGCTGAAAAACATCTCCACAGCATGATGCTGCCACCACCATGCTTCACTGTAGGGATGGTATTGGCCCGGTGATGAGTGGTGCCTGGTTTCCTCCAAACATGACGCCTGGCATTCACACCAAAGAGTTCAATCTTTGTCTCATCAGACCAGAGAATTTTCTTTCTCATGGTCTGAGAGTCCTTCATGTGCCTTTTGGCAAACTCTAGGCGGGCTGCCATGTGCCTTTTACTAAGGAGTGGCTTCCGTCTGGCCACTCTACCATACAGGCCTGATTGGTGGATTGCTGCAGAGATGGTTGTCCTTCTGGAAGGTTCTCCTCTCTCCGCAGAGGACCTCTGGAGTTCTGACAGAGTGACCATCGGGTTCTTGGTCACCTCCCTGACTAAGGCCCTTCTCCCCGATCGCTCAGTTTAGATGGCCGGCCAGCTCTAGGAAGAGTCCTGGTGGTTTCGAACTTCTTCCACTTATGGATGATGGAGGCCACTGTGCTCATTGGGACCTTCAAAGCAGCAGAACTTTTTCTGTAACCTTCCCCAGATTTGTGCCTCGAGACAATCCTGTCTCGGAGGTCTACAGACAATTCCTTTGACTTCATTCTTGGTTTGTGCTCTGACATATAAACTGTCAACTGTGCGCCTTTCCGAATCATGTCCAATCAACTGAATTTACCACAGGTGGACTCCAATTAAGCTGCAGAAACATCTCAAGGATGATCAGGGTAAACAGGATGCACCTGAGCTCAATTTTGAGCTTCATGGCAAAGGCTGTGAATACTTATGTACATGTGCTTTCTCAATTTTTTATTTTTAATAAATTTGCAAAAATCTCAAGTAAACTTTTTTCACGTTGTCATTATGGGGTGTTGTGTGTAGAATTCTGTGGAATAAAAATGAATTTAATCCATTTTGGAATAAGGCTGTAACATAACAAAATGTGGAAAAAGTGATGCGCTGTGAGTACTTTCCAGATGCACTGTATAGTCTTGGTCACATCATTTAATCATTTAAAAGCTACACTTTATCTAAAATAAGACCCATAAATGAAATATCACAAGTGTTATTTAATAAGCTAAAAACTCCTATTTTTAAACACTGTTGCAAGGGGAATGAACAGCTGCTAAGTATAAAACCAGGTCCAGGAGTTTACTGTATGTTACTGCATACCTAGAGCCTCCATTAATTGGGATTATTCAGAAAATGCTAAAAGCCCTCACTTTGACCAGGTTTTATATTTGTTGAAGCGCTGTGGGAGCCAGCAGCAAAGTGTCCAGTAATCTATGTAGCCAAACTCATGTAATTTTTCCAAATGAGAGTCCAATGAAATTGTTAATTGAATATGTTAATGAACATGCAACATATCGCCACTATCTGGTGCCATAATTAGTGAGCAGAACAAACTTATGTTGAAACTTCTGTCTTCCTTAGCTGAATATCTCTACACAAATTTGTTATAACTTACCGGCAACAAAGTAAATACCAAATGTGTCAATGCATTTATTTATAGGTTTATATGACAAATTGATGACACTTTTTGACTAACGTGTCACAACACATGGTTTCTTTACATCAAAGACTTACTGTAATTGATATTGTCTTCACAAAGGACATTTTCTATCTTTTACAGCTGCCTATTTGCATACTTTGAAATTCTGTACTTTTACGTTTGAATGATCCTTTGTATCCAAGGGAGCTTTTAATATATATTTAACTGCTTTTTCCTCGTTATGTACCAAAAATTGAGCTCAGTTTAGGGTAAAATGTTTTTGTAATCCAGTTACTTTTTCCAGTAACAAAACAGTATGACTCCTTATACTTTAAATTCTTATAATTGCATATCATTTACTGATTTAACTAGAAAGTGTTGAAAAGTTAGTAGTCAAACTGATTAAGAACAGTAAAAATTGGCCTTGATCAGAAAACCAAATGTGGCCAAGAAACCACATCTGTTGTGTCATCCTTATTTTGTGTATGTGGTTATTTGGGCATGAAGTCCAACCACAACTGAAGAAGAGCTGTTTGTAAACAATTGTTAGGTATCATGTATTCCCTTTACATTCTAATGTCAGGATGATGGATGACCCTGAAATGTGTCCTATCTATTTTTGGTTCCTGTCTTAAACTGCACCTTAACTGCACTCACCTCCTAGCCTTAAAAGTCCCAGTACTGGACTAAATGGGATTTGTGGATATTTGATTGTTGTTGATGACTTATGGGTTTTATTGCCCCATAGATTTAAGTGGATGTGTGTGTAGTTTATATTTCATCAGCTACATTAAAATTTAATATGTGCAGTAAGAATGCTGACTGGCACTTTCAAGTCAATTTAGTAGAATTTACTTTCCCGGGCCGGTTCCCAAAAAAAAAAAAAAAAAATACAAGAAACTTATACAGGAAGAATGTTAATTAATGACCTTTCTTTTGTCTCAGGCTCCAGCAGCCTTTGGTTTGGTCTCCTTCCTGATGCATGCAGGCCTTGAACGCAATCGAATTCGAAAGCATCTTTTGGTTTTTGCCCTGGCAGCTCCCCTCATGTCAATGCTTACTTATGTTGGACTCAGCAAGGTATGCCTAATACTCATCACCATTATTTTTACTAGTAGTTATGGTATTTCAGTTGTTTCAGGCAGATTTGTCCATCTTTTATTTTAATGCTGACCTATGCACATTATACTGAACTGCCAAATTCATACTTTTAATTGAAGAAAGGAATGGCTGTAAATTATACTTAGTATTAAGTGATTGATTTTATTACTAACTTGTGTGGCTGTTGTGGACTATAAACCTTAAGGCTGAATTTCAGAATATGTTTCATGACAGTTTTGATTGGTCTTATTTCCCAGGTTTACATTTTTAAGACATGAATTGGACTTAGTTCTTGAAACCTATTCACCATGTACTTGTTTAGTATACATAGCCAGTCATTCTTATGGCATTTGTGATGTGAAGGGGCACTTGGCTGAGAGTGTAATAATCATTATGAAGCAAAAAGACAATCAGGACACGTAAAAGGTTTGGGGAACTACAAGGAATCCCATTTCAGGCTACTGATAATGAAAATAAGCAAGTGTGGTCTCTCTAGTGACTAGGATCTCCCTTTGAGCTGTGCTCCTTCCAGAATGAATGGGGACCAGGAGAGTTGGCCTAGCACCGTGGCTAAGGCCTTATATCCAGGTCTTTTTCTTCAGTTCTATAGAAGACATATGACTGATGAGGTGTACCCTTAAAAGCAATCCACCTAAAAGAAACTCTATACCTTGTCTTAGTATATAAGATGTTAATAGATTGGTATCATCCATAATTTTCTTTCTTTCTGTATTTGCATTCTTTGTTTGTCTGACATTTTGTTTCTGCTCATTCTCTCTTAGAGTAGTAAAGAGGCCCTTTCAGAAGTGAATGCAACTGGTGTCGCCATGCTGTTTTCTGCTGGGACGTTCCTCTACGTGGCCACTGTTCACGTTCTCCCAGAGGTGGGAGGTGGCGGGCACAGCCACATGCCCAATCCAAGTGGGAGCAACGGGGGAAAGGGACTGAGTAAAGTGGAGGTGGCGGCCTTGGTGGTAGGCTGCCTTATTCCACTTGTTCTCTCCATCGGACATCAACATTAATACATGACGGGGACTTTTGTATAGGAATTGATGTCATTTGGGACTATTAATAGAACACAATTTCTTCTGGTCGGTGTGGTCTCCCAAGGGCAGTGGGTCATGGCTTAAAAGGAAATTGATTCATATCTAGGTAATCTAAGCAAGAAAACAACAATCGGTGTCCCACGTTTTGGCCTGGATACAAAGGACAAGACATTTTTTAGCAGGTAGGTAGGTTCCTGTTGTGGAATAAAAACACATCTTGTACATTTAAATTTTTACTTGGACTGATAAAAGGAGCAAGAAGTAGAAATTCATGTGGGAGGTGTGATGTAAATGTTTTTAATTTTTTATTGTAAAAACAATAGGTTTATAAGAGACATCTAACGGTCAATAATAATACTTTGTATACTTTGCACCTCTTTTAAGCCATGTTCGATACTTGTCCTTGTTGGTGCAACAGTCCCCAAGCATTCATCAGTGGGTGTTCTCGCATGGGTGGTTGTAGTCTTAATTTTTTCACCAAACACAGATCGAGCATTGCCGAAATGATCCTCAACTTTAACGTGGACACCTTTGAATGTCCACAAGCTGTATGTGTCAAATAATCATACTGAACGCACAGGCTTAAAGGTGAACTTGTTTAAATGAAGTAAATTATGAGTTGTTCCCATTAAGTTTGTTTTCTGATTCAATGATGATATTTTTGGACAATGAAAAGTAATGTCTTAATTATTCAAATCCTTGGTCCAATTGTTGAAGAGACTTTCTGTGGCAGTTCATTCAATTGTGTTTTTGTAATTACAAAATCTAATTTAATATGTGTGAAATCTATGTTAATCCACTGGCAGAAACTATTATGTGATGAATACATATGTGCAAGAAATTATGGGGCGATACATTGGTGCTTTCATTGGGTTTTTGGTGCTTTGTCTTTCATTTGAGCCACTAGTTCTGGCTGTGAAGGTTATTATTAAAACAGTTGTAGGTGATTTACTCTGAACATGTGATGAACTTCAAAACGTTCTGCCTTCTGTATTATTCACACTGTCCGTAGTCCTCCTCAGGTGTCAAATATTACAGGCTGCAATATTTTTTCTCCCCACAGTGGAATTATAATCAAAAACTATAAATTCATCACTTTGTCAGATAAGGAGCAATTCAATAACATTTTGAAACATTTAAAGAAAATATTTCAACCCCTTAATCGTGCATTACGTCCTTTTTGAAAAGCCAGGCAATGGGAGGATAGGACACGACCTTTTATTTTTGGATACGTCATTAAACAGTTTGGTGACCATGTATCGAATGTTCATGCCAAATAAAAATGTAAAAATCAGAGCTTAAGCGGATGTGTTGTGTAGTGTGTTTTCTTGATTGAACTTTATACCAAGTTGACCTCTTATTTCTCACAAAGCATACAGTATACAACTGCATAGTTGTAAACTGTGATTTCTAAGAAGTTTGGACAATTTACTATACCTTCTAAGGTCAAATCACAAAATGAACAACAAGGCATCTTATTATCTGTTCTTTAACCTCCTTGGCATTAAACTCAGAGCATATCTTCAGCTCAAAATTCTATATAATAAAGTTAACCCCAAGTAGTACTCAGGGTAACCTGTTTTGATTAGATATACTGCTTGAAGCCCATATAAGGCTCGGGACAGTATTCTGCTGCCATCTTGTGGATTAAATAACGCTATGCTGCAAAAAATTGTAATTTTTTCTTTGTGTTTTTCCTTTCTTTGGTAACTCCTCAGTATTCACGAAGAGGACAGAGCCTTCAACTAAAAAACAGTGACGTTTAAATGAGATGCTGTAAAGACAGTTTTAGATCAAACTAAAACTGAAGCTTTTATTGAATCAAGCAACAGTGATGACGATCTAAGTTGGTCATCAGACATTGATATGGGTAGTGAAACTGATGCACACAGCACTGTATGACTAAACTGCCATAATATGCCTGGCGAATTCAGTTGTGTAAAAGTTCACCATTGTGCAAGTAGCTGTTTGGAAAAATGATTATGATCAAGTGGAAGGACAAACAATATGTTCACCCCTTAAGCACTGTTCACAATGCAGCAACTGCCCGTGTTCATGTCAGGGGGAATGTGGAAATCACTAAGCCTTGTGCTATTGTAGCCTACAATAATAAAATAGGTGGAGTCGATCATGTAGATAACGCACTGATATTCTGCTGTCTAACGTGGAAGCAGCGGAAGCAATATTATAAGAAAGTGCACAAAGAAACACGCTTCTACTGTCCTGATTGCAAAATCAGGCTGTGTGTTGGTGAATGTTTTAAAACATGTCACATGAAGGAAGTGTACTGCATCTGAAGCAGTACAGTAGGGAACAAAGTAGACTTATCTTTCCTACTCTATTTATTTTGGTATTTTAAAGTTTTTGTTGTACATTTTTGGCTCATTGGGGGAGATTTGGTGGGCTAATGCTAAGGAGGTATCAGTCACTTTGGTGACCTCCATGTACCCCATACAATGGTGAACTGCACACCTCAGCAAATGAGGCTGAAAAACTGGAATCAGACAACAGGTTTTTTGAGGCTGCAGCAATCATTTCAAAGGTTTGTCAACTTTATTGTAAATGCAAAGATAACATATGGTAGAAAACATTAAAAATGTCATTTTAGCAGATATCCAAGTCTAATAGTTAAAATGATACATGAACCCTCAGTTGAATCAAGTCAGAGCTATTAAACATTTACATGAATCATTTGAGTGCTGTATAACCGTCAGTTATGTTTTATATTGGCAGTGGTTTTGTTTTTTTTTTTTACTCTTGTATGTTTAACAATGACTGATGTCATAGTATAGTACAGTATGTTGGTATATGAGCTCCTCACACTGCTCTACCTTCCTTGCCTACTTTGACATTTTTACTTAAACTAGCGGGCTTCGCTCGCCAACCTGTGTGTTTGGTTTTCTGGGTACACACTTTTAAGATATTTTTTTTCTTTGAATTGTTGCTATTTCATTAGTTTCACTTTTATTTCAGAACTTCTTTAAAAACAATATTTGGAATCTTTCGAGTCCCAATATGCTGAATCTTTTAAATGAGGTCCGTGAGACGTGTGTTTAATGACTTTGTACCATAATTCAGGATAGGTTTCTCTGTTTGGAATTTCAGCACAGACAAAGTGATCTACATTATCAGCAGTTAATAATTTTTTTTTGCAAAGTAACCAATAAATGCATGTGAGGTAAACCCCATTTTTGAAATTCTCTGACTTAAACTTCAAAGCCTTACAATATTTACATCTGACATATTACCTGTGTCCATATATTCAATCTCTATTCACCTTTTAGTTATTTCTCCGAGTAATAATTTCTCTTTGTTTGTGCTAATACGATGTTTACTTTTTTTGTTTTGGCACTGTCGTTTTTTTCTGTTTTCATATTCTATAACCTGCTCTGCATGTGTTTGGCCCCCTTGTTTTTTAATCTCTTTATGACGTTTTACTTTGTTTTCTACTTTTAGTCTTTTATTTCTGACCTCACTTTGTCCTGCTTTTTTTTCAATGACACCTGGTTCGTGGTGATTATTTTCCCTTTTTTCGTGTAATGTTAGTTTGTGCTCCTGCGATCTTTACTTTCTTTTTTTATACTTTGTAATTTTCCTTTCATATTCTTTAACTTTCTCTACATGTGTATCGCGCCATCGTTTTTTTTTGTTTGTTTTAGCCTTTCAAATTCCACTGCTTTCATAATCTCTAACCTGCTCTGCATGTGTATAGTGCCAACGTACATTTTTGAACATCTTTATGAAGTTCTACTTTGTCTTTTAATTCTGAGCCCAATTGGACATGCTTTTTTTTTTTTTTCAATTCCACTTGTTCCGGGCTCATAATTACTTTCCTTATTTTCTGAATTTGCTCCTAGATTATTCTTTTTTTCATTTTTTTTTCTCTCCAATGCATTTGAGTCTCTTTTCTCCGCGCTACTCTTTCTTCTTTGCTTAGTTGTCAGTTTTTCATCTATAACGTATTGTCCTTATATGCTTTATATGCGCGGAGTGCCCTGGATCTGTGTGTGCTCAAGCCTTGACACGACTGAGTGTTTTGCTGCCTGTGGTTCTATGTCCCTGCGAGACGGTCCTGGGTCAATCTCTTTCGTCTCACGGGTCTTTTTAAGTGTCACTTGAAGATCACATCTCATCTCCCTAGTCTTTCTCTCCCAGGATTTTTTTTTAATAATAGAGAGACATCTTTGAGCCACTCCGTTTCATTTACTGGGGTATTTATTTGTTTTGACCCTTTAAAGCTGCAACAACATCAAACAGGATGTTTAGTGCTGTTCTGTTGATTTTTGTATCACTCAGTAAGACACTTGTGTGTGACTGGAAGATTGGAAATGTTCAGTTTGATCTTTCTCTCTTTTTATTAGTCTGTTAACCTTCATCTAGAATACTGTAATAGGGCAAAATGGGGCCATGTGCCAAGTTAAGAATTGACAACTGGCCATAATCCGTCCTATACTGTACATTGTCTTGTATAGCATTGCTCAAACAAAATATAGCACAATCTCCACTCTTTTGCATTTCTATTGATTTTTTACATTATTATGTCATTCTTTGACACTTTACAATTTCCTCAGTTAAACTAAAGTTCCCTAAAATTAGCAAAATTTCACAAAACCTGATCATGCTTCACCTACCCATCTGGTGGTACTCCTTTCACTTAACACTTAATCAGATACACTGACAGCAAGCTTAAAATGTATATTTGTGAGCATTGCTTCCCCATCACTGGATTCTTTTTTTTATTTCATGATTAAACTGTGCCATTGTAGAGAAATTAAAAAAAGAGCGCTTTTGAAAAGTGTCCCATTTTCTGCCCACGTTAATGCAGAAAAGGCCTGCATGACTTCTTGTTAGGAATATCTAAAAATAAGCATTTAAGACAACACCTAAACCACACACACAACCTTATAAAGGCAGTAAATCAGTGGAAGAAGAGAAACAGGACAACCCCTCAGTTGAGCACACTGACATTTCCATGTTCATCACACGAGGAAAGTGCCAGGTGACAGCTTGTTGACTGCCAATAGTCTGAAATCTCATTTCTGTTAGGCCCTGTCGATCTGCTCACCCCGGTCCGTATTGTAAAGGAACCATTCCAGTGAAAGACTGCCTTATTTCTGTCCTGTATTTTGATTGTGAATACTGTCCTGTTTGTTGGAAATATATTTGTTTTATGATGGTCATTAAACAATTTTGTAATATTTACACTGTTGTTTGTCTTTGATTGTGATTTAAATCTAATACACTATATGATTAAAAGTCTGTGGATGCTCCTCCAAATGACTGACTTCAGGTGCTTCATTGTGAGAAGGTGGATCAGATCAACCAGATAGCCATGAAATCTCTATTGAAAAACACTGGGTCATACTGAAGAGTTCTGTGGCTTTAAATATGGCGCTGTCATAGGATGTCACCCTTGCCATAAGTCTGTACTTGAAATTTCTGCTCTATTAGATCTGGCCCAGTTTACTAAATGCCATTATTTTAAAGTGGATAGAACAACAGCAACTCAGCCATGCAAATTAGCAAAGCTATGCCGCAGAGTGCTAAAGCACACTGTTCTTTGTCATATAACAACAGAGTTTCAGACTGCGTCTAGATACAATGTCAACACAAGAACTATGTGCAGTGAGCATCTTCAGGAATTTTGTCAACAACAACATTTATTTATATAGCACATTTTCATACAAAATGTAGCTCAAAGTGCTTTACATAATGAAGAAAAGAAAAATAAAAGACAAAATAAATTAAAATAAGACAACATTAGTTAACATAGAAAGGAGTAAGGTCCGATGGCCAGGGTGGACAGAAAAAACAAAAAAAAACTCCAGAAGGCTGGAGAAAAAAATAAAATCTGTAGGGGTTCCAGGCCACGAGACCGCCCAGTCCCCTTTGGGCATTCTACCTAACATAAATGAAATAGTCCTCTTTGTAGTTAGGGTTTTCACGGAGTCACTTGATGCTGATGGTCATGCAGACTTCTGGCTTTTAATCCATCCATCATTGTTGGAACATCATGGTGCTTTGGGTAGATGGTGGTGGCACACGCCACCACCAACAGGACACCGGAAAAGGAAACAGAAGAGAGAGTAGGGGTTAGTACAGATTTTGAATGAATAGTGTAAAGGACAGCCGGGTCCCATGCCCGGCAGGGACGCCTCTCCTACATCTGTTCCGGGGGAGCAGCCATGGACTGTTCGGTACCTCCCCCGGGACGCTTGGTGGCAGCCTCCCTGGCAGCCAATGATTCCCCAGCCCGGCGCATGGCACCATGGGAGATGGAGTCCTCCACAGCCTGGTTGGGGGCTCGGATGGCCGCCAGGGGGAGCTGTGTGGAGTCAGCAGCCTGGCTGGTCATACCTTCAACCCCACCCGGAAGGGCAATTAGGACCAGGTGTCCAAGCACCTGGACCGCTTCCGGGTGGGATATAAAAAGGGCCAGCCACCACCACTCAGAGAGCCAGAGTTGGGAGGAAGGAGAACGAAGCCTGAGGAGGAGTGGTGGTGCTGAGAAGTGCGGTTTGTTGTGTGTAATTTAAGTGCTTGTGGGACTGTGTTGGGCCAGTGGGACACGGGGAAGGCGTGCCCCACGGCTGAAGATAAAATAAAGAAGCGTGTTTTTCAGACATACGGTGTCTGTCTGTCTGTGCCTGGGGCCTGGTCTTTTACAATAGTTATTATAATGAATTAGATATACAGAGTATCAGGATTAAATTACAATGAAGTTATGAGAAGGCCATGTTAAAGTAATGTGTTTTCAGCAGTTTTTTTAAAGTGCTCCACTGTATTAGCCTGGCAAATTCCTACTGGCAGGCTACTCCAGATTTTAGGTGCATAACAGCAGAAGGCCGCCTCACCACTTCTTTTAAGTTTTGCTCTTGGAATTCTAAGGAGACACTCAGTTGAGGATCTGAGGTTACGATTTGGAATATAAGGTGTCAGACATTCCGATATATAAGACGGGGCAAGATTATTTAAAGCTTTATAAACCATAAGCAGAATTTTAAAGTCCATTCTGAATGACACAGGTAACCAGTGTAGTGACATCAAAACTGGAGAAATGTGTTCGGATTTTCTTTTCCTGGTAAGGATTCTAGCAGCTGCATTCTGCACTAGTTGCAAACGATTGATGTCTTTTTTGGGTAGTCCTGAGAGGAGTGCGTTACAGTAATCTAGCCGACTGAAAACAAACGCATGAACTAATTTATCTGCATCTTTCGATGATATAAGAGGTCTAACTTTTGCTATGTTTCTTAGGTGAAAAAATGCTGTCCTAGTGATCTGATTAATATGCGATTTAAAATTCAGATTACAATCAATGGTTACCCCTAAGCTTTTTACCTCCGATTTGACTTTTAATCCTAATGCAACCAGTTTATTTCTAATAGCCTCATTGTATCCATTATTGCCAATCACTAAGATTTCGGTTTTTTCTTTATTTAATTTGAGAAAGTTACTATTCATCCATTCTGAGATACAGGTTAGACATTGTGTTAGCGAATCAAGAGATTTGGGGTCATCAGGTGCTATTGATAAATACAGTGAAGTGGTTTTCCATAGCTGAGCAGCTGCACACAAGCCTAAGATCACTATGTGCAATGTCAAGCATCAACTGCCATTGGACTCTGGAGCAGTAGAAACCTCACTTCACTATCTGTCAGTCTGATCGATGAATCTGGCTTTGGCACATACCAGGCGAAAGGCTACCTTGAGGACTGTACAGTGCCTACTGTTAAGTTTGTGTGGAGGAGGAATAATGGCAAGGTTTGGGTTGTTTCTGTGAATGGTACTATTATTGCCACAGTATACAAATACATTTGAGACAATTATGCGCTTTGATTTGGGGGAGGCCCTTTTCTGTTCCAGCAGGACTATGCTTCTGTATTCAAAGCCACACAAAGAGGAAATCGAATGGCCTGCACATTTATTGGAAAAAAATATTTGGTCTGGAAGAGAATAGCATGAATAGCAAAACATTTACACCATTCAGTTACTGAGTGTGTCTGTAGGCACCCTGTGTAGTAAGACAATAATTGCCTCATTAATATGCTTGCGTTTTAAAAATAAATAACAACACATGAACATTTTGCAGTTTTATGGGGTATGACTTCAATACATAGTCACTCATTTTCTTGTAGGAAGCATTTGCCATCTGGGCTGTGAATTGTGGCTTTAGTCATCAAAGGGGATGTAGAACAACATACATATGATGATTTGCAGGGACAAATGGCAGAAGGACCTTTCATGAACCTTTGGCAGAGGGTTAACCAGGAGACCATTGTGGACAACAGGAAAAACACCAGCTGGATTTCACAAGGTAAATAGGGTTGCGTTTTTTCAAAATTTTTTGAAAGAACACATAGAATTGACCTAAAGTAATGATTTTTTTTTTGTATGAAATCAGCACACTGGGGATGTAAACCCAGCCTCAGGGGATGCACAAACCAGTGTGTTTCTTCGCGCCGGTCCCAAGCCCAGATAAATGGGGAGGGTTACATCAGGAAGGGCATCCAGGGTAAAAATCTGCCAAATCAATATGCGGACAACAATGCAAATTTCCATACTGGATCAGTCGAGGCCCGGGTTAACAACCACCGCCACCAGTAATGTTAGCCAATAGGGTGCTGGTGGAAATTGGGCTAAGGTTGGCTGAAGAAGGAGAAGAAGAGGAGGGGGGGGGAGGAGGAAGGTAAAGAGAGTGGAACTGAGGGTAGGAACTTTGAATGTTGACAGTCTGACTGGTAAGGGGAGAGAGTTAGCAGATATGATGGAGAGAAGGAAGGTTGATATATTGTGCGTGCAAGAGACTAAATGGAAGGGGAGTAAGGCCAGGTGGACTGGAGGTGGATTCAAATTGTTCTATCATGGTGTGGATGGGAGAAGAAATGGGGTAGGAGTTATTCTGAAGGAACAGTATGTCAAGAGTGTTTTGGAGGTGAAAAGAGTGTCAGGCAGAAGCTGGAAATTGGAGGTGTAATGCTGAATGTTGTTAGTGCATATGCACCGCAAATTGGGTGTGCAATGGATGAGAAACATGATTTCTGGATTGGGTTGGATGAAGTGATGAACAGTGTACCCAAGGGACAGAAAGTGGTGATTGGAGCGGATTTCAGTGGACATGTTGGTGAAGGGAACAGAGGAGATGAGGAGGTAATGAGTAGGTATGGTGTCAAGGAGAGGATTGAGGAAGGTCAGGATGATAGTGTATTTTGCCAAAAGGATAGACATGGCAGTGGTAAATGTGGATTTTAAGAAGAGGGAGGAACATAGGGTGATGTACAAGAGTGGAGGAAGATGCACACAGGTAGATTATATCCTATGCAGAAGAGTCAGTCTGAAGGAGATTGAAGACTGCAAAGTTGTGGCAGGGGAAAGTGTGGTTAAGCAGCATAAGATGGTGGTCTGTAGGATGACTTTGGAGACCAAGAGGAGGAGGGGAATGAGAGCAGAGCCAAGGATCAAATGGTGGAAGTTGAAAAAGGAAGACTGGAAGGTTGACCTGAGGGAGTAAGACAGGCACTGGGTGATAGTGAAGAGTTACCAGACAGCTGGGCAACTACAGTAGAAGTACTTAGGGAGACAGCAAGAAGGGTGCTTGGCCTGACATCTGGACAGAGGAAGGAGGAAAAGGAAACCTAGTTTTGGAATGGGGAAGTACAAAAGAGTATACAGAGGAAGAGGATAGTGAAGAAGGAGTGGGATAGTCCGAGAGATGCAGAAAGTAGACAAGAGTACAAGGAGATAAGGCACAAGGTGAAGAGAGAGGTGGTGAAGGCTAAAGTATGATGAGTTGTATGAGAGGTTGGACACTAAGGAGGGAGAAAAGGACCTGTACTGATTGGCTAGACATAGGGACTGAGCTGGAAAAGATGTGCAGCAGGTTAGGGTGATAAAGGATAAAGATGGAAACGTACTCACAAGCGAGGAGAGTGTGTTGAGCAGATGGAAAGAGTACTTTGAGAGGCTAATGAGTGACGACATTGAGAGAGAGAGAGAAGGTTGAATGATTGGCAGTACTGAATCAGGAAGTGCAACAGATTAGCAAGGAGGAAGTAAGGACAGTTATGAAGAAGATGAAGAATTAAAAAAGGCCATTGGTCCAGATGACATACCTGTGGAAGCGTGGAGGTGTTTACGAGAGATGGCAGTAGAGTTTTTAACCAGACTGTTTAATGAAATCTTGGAAAGTGAGAGGATGCCTGAGGAGTGAAGAAGAAGTGTACTGGTGCCGATATTTAAGAATAAGGGGGATGTACAGGATTGTAGTAACCACAGAGGCATTAAACTGGTGAGACACAGCATGAAGTTATGAGAAAGAGTAGTGGAAACTCGGTTAAGAAGGGAGGTGATGATTAGTGAGCAGCAGTATGGTTTCATGCCAGGAAAGAGTACCACAGATGCGATGTTTGCTCTGAGGATGTTGATGGAGAAGTACAGAGAAGGCCAGAAGGAGTTGCATTGCGTCTTTGTGGACCTGAAGAAAGCATATGACAGGGTGCCTCGAGAGGAGTTGTGGTATTGTATGATGAAGTCAGGAGTGGCAGAGAAGTACGTAAGAGTTGTACAGGATATGTACGAGGGAAGTGTGACTGTGGTGAGGTCTGCGGTAGGAGTGACGGATGCATTCAAGGTGGAGGTGGGATTACATCAGGGATCGGCTCTGAGCCCTTTATTTGCAATGGTGATGGACAGGTTGACAGATGAGATTAGACAGGAGTCCATGTGGACTATGATGTTTGCTGATGACATTGTGGTCTGTAGCGAGAGTAGGGAGCAAGTTAAGGAAACCCTGGAGAGGTGGAGATATGCTCTGGAGAGGAGAGGAATGAAGGTCCGCGGGAACAAGACAGAATACATGTGTGTAAATGAGAGGGAGGTCAGTGAAATGGTGAGGATGCAGGGAGTAGAGTTGGTGAAGGTGGATGAGTTTACATACTTCAGCAGTACAGAGTAATGGGGATTGTGGAAGAGAGGTGAAAAAGAGAGTGTAGGCAGGGTGGAATGGGTGGAGAAGAATGTCAGGAGTGATTTGTGACAGACGGATATCAGCAAAAATGAAAGGGAAAGGTCTACAGGACAGTAGTGAGACCAGCTACAGTATGTTATATGGGCTAAAGACGGTGGCACTGACCAGAAAGCAGGAGACAGAGCTGGAGGTAGCAGTTAAAGATGCTAAGATTAGCACTGGGTGTGACGAGGATGAATAGGATTAGAAATGTGGACATTAGAGGGTCAGCTCAAGTTGGACGGTTGGGAGACAAAGTCAGAGAGGCAAGACTGCATTGGTTTGGACATGTGCAGAGGAGACATGCTGAGTATCCTGGGAGAAGGATGTTAAAGATAGAGCTGCCAGGGAAGAGGAAAAGAGGAAGGTCTAAGAGGAGGTTTATGGATGTGGTGAGGGAGAACATGCAGGTGATGGGGGTAACAGAACAAGAGGACGAGGATAGGAAGATATGGAAAAAGATGATCCCCTGTGGCAACCCGTAATGGGGGCAGCCGAAAGAAGAAGAAGAAGATGGAAATAAGCACTTTATATGTATTATTTGTTCATTTAATTCAATTCATTTCAGTTTATTTTTGTATAGCACTCTTCACTGAGAGCAGACTGTGAGCACTGTAACTGGTTTACAGGTTAAATACAATTACAAACTTTATTAGTTAATGAATACCTAATGAATATTCAAAGTCAAAGATTTACATAAAAACATAGTTTGAAATTGAATAGCATAAATAGAGCCCAGCACTATCTGTTCATTAATAACTGGTTGAACTCTAGCCAGTAACAACGGGTGAGAGGAAAATAAAATCTCAGTCGGCATCATCAAGGGTAAAATAAACTCATGTGGGGTCAATGGTCAGTTAGAAGCTAGAAAGTCAAAGACAAGTCAGACACAGTTAGAGTCATGGAGACCATGGCCAGCTAGCCATGCATGCCCTGCTGGTCATTCTACTGTATACTAGAGTATGTGCTCGGCTACCCAATCTGAAGACAGAATCCAAGGCTCCCATGATCTCAGATAACTTCCCATGGGCAGGAGAACAGCTTGGAAGTTTGCAGTGTTACAAAATTCCAAAAAGGGAAACCGGATAAGGGAGGGTGAGTAGCAGTTTATAATTATTGTATTACTGTATACTGTATATTTATACAAATGACTATCAAACTGAGATTTACAGCTGATCAGTCACTGTACTCAGGGTATGCCAGACCAAAGTCGTGAGTTTTCTTCTGTGACTGGTGTGACATTTCTGATATGAGCACCAACATCATTCCACAGCTTCAGAGCCTTCTAACTTAAAGCTCAGCCTCCCACTGTTATTTTATTAATCCCTGGAATTATAAGTAGACCGGCACCCTGACATTGTAAGGTGTGCTCTGCTGTATGTTCAGATGGTTCAGTGAGCCTCAGACAATTAAGGCTTTGTATATTGTGACTGCTGGACAAAATAGCACAAGCTGAGCGTCTCCATACAGCAAACCAAGCAAACAAAAATTGTGCATGTTGGCACCAATATAAAATATTGTTTACAGCCCAGCAAAAAAAAAAAAAGGTGTCCCATGTTAGGGAGGCTTGGGATAACTCGAAGGAGCTCAAGGTTGGATTCTGAGTCCAAAATCAGACACCATTTCCTGAGGATTGTCATGTTTTATAGAGCCCTGACAGGTAGGGGCAGCTCTGGGTGTTAGTTGCCCTCACTTGGTGTCTACTTGGAGCTGCTGCTTGAAAAGGAGAGCCAGTGACCTCTCTCATCACGGAGTGACACTGCTTACCTCACCAGAACCAGGAAGATGACCCCTGGGCGCACATGCATGGAAGTGTAAAAAGGAAAATTTCAAATCAGCTCTAAGCTTAACTAGGAGCCAGTATAAGGACTTGAGAATTGAAGTTATTTGATCGTCCATTCTAGTTCTTGTAATAATTTTGCAGCAGCTTTTTGAATGAGCTGAAACCTCTATAAAGAACAATTTGTGAAATCTTTCTGGAACCTTCTGGTGCATGGTTCTTTTGGAAACCACAAATGGTCCATCTGTGGTACCTCTCTTAAGAACCACTCTGGTGTCTTTATTTTTAAGAGTACAGAGGAAATCCCAAGTACTCACAGGGAAAATGTGGAAAGTCCACATGGCCTGTGAACAAGCTGGATCCATCACTCTGCCGGACAAGCCACTGTGCCACCACATCTTTAAACTGTGCTCTTGTTTAGGGCTGCCAGTTAGCCTGGTACTTGCATGTTGGAGGGAACCCACATAGCAGCAAGGAGAACACGTTCAGTCTTGGGCGTAGACTGAGCCAGGGACCACGATTCAATGTGTCGGGCAGGACCTCCACCCAGAAAGACATGCAGGGCTAAAACAAGTTCATGTTCAAAATATTTAAACTGAATTGTTACGGTAAAAATAATAAAAATTATAGTTTTGTTTTTTTTTTTTTGCAAAGCACACTAAAGAAGCTGCTGTTTTAAGAACTGTTCTGTGCTTAAAAGGCTTTAGAAGTTTTATTGCTCTGCCTCATTAAATAACTTTTGAATTTTTTATTTAGTAGTTGGCTTTGCCCCCTGCTCACTTCGCTCACCAACCTCCTGGCCTGGGCGGCACACCAGACACTTCACATTTCTGCCGCTTGCGTATGTGGATTTCACTTTCACCAAACAAATCTTTTAATTCTCGCGGACAGGCCTCTTCATTGGGAAGAAACACTACTTTACCCTGATGGCAACACGAATTAAATGATCTACAAGTCTCCGACTTAAACTTTAAAGCCAAACGATATCTACATACGGTACTTCTGTCATATCACCTATGTCCATATATTCAATCTCTTTTCGGTGTTCTGTTATTTCACCAAGTAATATTTTCCGTTTATTTGCGCCAATGCGATCTTTACTATCATTTTTTTGAGACTTTCAAATTTCAGTACTTCCTTTATCTCTAACCTGTTCTGCATGGGTATCACGCCAACGTTTTGGAATTCTTTATGACGTTCTACTTTGTCATCTACTCTTTGCCTTTTATTTCCAGCCCCGGGTTTTGTTAAATCTCTTGGCACAAAGTCTCGTCTTGCAGGACATGAAATTATCTCTCTGAAAAAGTCATGTCTCATCCCAGGATTTTTTTTGATATAATAGATTTATTGTTGCAAGATTTTTTAGATTTAAAACACACGTGTATCAGCAGCATTGCTGTTATTGTAAACACGTCTATACATTCAATTTTAAACACAATCATATAAAATCTGCACCCAGCCAATGCAGTGTGCTTCACCTTCACATTTAGTGAGACTTGGGTTGGACTTAAGTGGTGATGTGCGTGAATAAAGAATGGGGCCAAAACATCCTCCGAGAGCAACTTCTCCCAACCATCCAAGAACAGTTTGGTGACCAACAATGAACAATCCAGCATAATGGAGCACCGGGCCAGAAGGCAAAAGTGAGAACCAAGGGGTTTGGGGAACAAAACATTGAAATTTTGGGTCCATGGCCAGGAAACTCCCCAGACCTCAATCCCATTGAGAACCTGTGGTCAACCCTCAAGAGGAGGGCGGACAAACAAAAACCTACCAATTCTGACAAACTCTAAACATTGATTCTGCAAGAATGGGCTGCCATCAGTCAGGATTTGGCCCAGAAGTTGGTTCACAGACAGCATGCCAGGGAGAATTGCAGTGGTGTTGAAAAAGAAAGAAGGATCAACACTGAAAATATTGACACTTTGCATAAACGTAACATCATTGTCAATAAAAGCCTTTGAAACTTATGAAATTCTTGTAATTCTACTTCAGTCCACCATAGAAACATCTGACAAAAATATTTAAAAACACTGAAGCAGCAAACTTTGTGAAAATTAATTAATACTTCTGTCATTCTCAAACCTTTTGGCCACAACTGTATATGTTATATAGTGCCTTTCACATCTATCTATCTATCTATCTATCTATCTATCTATCTATCTATCTATCTATCTATCTATCTATCTATCTATCTTATATAGTGCCTTTCACATCTATCTATCTATCTATCTATCTATCTATCTATCTATCTATCTATCTATCTATCTATCTATCTATCTATCTATCTTATATAGTGCCTTTCACATCTATCTATCTATCTATCTATCTATCTATCTATCTATCTATCTATCTATCTATCTATCTATCTATCTATCTATCTATCTATCTATCTTATATAGTGCCTTTCACATCTATCTATCTATCTATCTATCTATCTATCTATCTATCTATCTATCTATCTATCTATCTATCTATCTATCTATCTATCGAGGCACTTAAGAGTAGTGACAATTTGCTTGTTAATCAGCACCTGCAAGTAAGCATTTCTGTCCACGGTGTATTTGACAATAAGGGCTGCACACTGGTAGCGCTGCTGCATCAGAACAAACAGACAGAGGTTCAAGTCCTGGGTTCCCCCTGCACGGAGTTTGCATCTCTGATGTATGCATTGGTGTCTATGCAGGTAATGTGGAATGGTGTTTTTAAATTGGCCATTAATTAATATGTGTGTGCGTTAATCCTGTAGTGGTCTGGTTTTTCATCCAGGCGTTGTTCGTGGCTTGCACAAAACACTTGCTGAGATAGGCTCCAGCTGTCTTGTGACCCCGCTCAGCATTAAAGGTTTAGAACTTGGATAAATGATGGACCGAGACCCTCCAGTTGCTCCCGAGTCCTATTCATCCTAGATGGGATGACATCAGTGCACAAACTCACAGACTTGTGCTTCCTCATAGGCTTAACAATCGCAGTAGCACAACATACACGTGTATGTGGGGTTTGGCGACAGACACACACAGGCCTGAGAAAGATGTTCAAGGTTCACCTTGTCAGCACAGCCCACCGATCCAGCCACTGTGCCACCAGGCTTTGTCACAGCTGTGTGCATACAGCATCGTCAGCATTGCTAAATATACTCAAACACACACAAGAACAAGGTAAAAAATTAACAAGGGTTACTTTGACAAATCATATTATGTACACTGTTATTTATCATTGTGACCCTTCCATTGGACTGTAATGGTCCCCCTAAGAAGATAAAGTGAGGGGTGAAATTACCAATTGTGTAATTTGAAATTTCTGGCATTAATTCATAACTTCATTTTAAGATGAGCAATTTGCCCATCCTCTTCCATTTCACCTGCTTAGTCACAGGAAGGTGGCGCCTGTCCAGGCAGCATCAGGTGTGAGGCAGGAATCATCACCAAATAGGGAGCAAGTCCATCGCAGGGCCCAGATAGTAATCAGCGTGTCTCTAATATGTGAAGACAACTCATCAGCATACAGGAAGAACACATGCAATCCACACGTGCAACAAATGGGCGCGCCTCGGTTTGCCAATTGTGTAATTGTAAGCCTCTCAGCTTGGCACATGGGAGTAGGGAGAACATGCAGTCTGCACATAAGCAGTACTTGGGCCCAGGATCTGACCCCAGAATCTGGGCACTTTTTAAATCCGGTGATTATTATGAAGTGGTGGCGCAGTGGTAGCGCTGCTGCTTCGCAGTAAGGAGCCCCGGGTTCACTTCCCGGGTCCTCCTTGTCTGGAGTTTGCATGTTCTGCCCATGTCTGCGTGGGCTTCCTCCAGGTGCTCCGGTTTCCGTCCAAAGACATGCAGGTTAGGTGCATTGGCGATTCTAAATTGTCCTTGGTGTGTGGCTGTGTGTGTGTGTGTGTGTGTGTGCCCTGCGGTGGGCTGGCACCCTGCCCGGTGTTTGTCTCCTGCATTGTGCCCTGTGTTGGCTGGGATTGGCTCCAGCAGACCCCCGTGACCCTGTGTTAGGATATAGCGGGTTGGAAAATGGACGGATGGATTATTATGAACGCAATGTAGTTCTAAAATGTCAATGTATTTCTCATGTATTATTTTAAGTGATTAAGCTTTTATAAAGTTAAAATACCAAAGGTCCTGTATTAAGGAAAGAGAAATAGTCAAGTGTAATGCTCTGAACACTTACTGCCTTCGACTAAGAGATGCCGAGTGTCATTTTATTTTAAATTTGTATTCTGTTCCGACTGGGCAAAGCGCCTATTTCGTTGTATCGCTCCACAGTAATTCAGTTGTTTTAGTGCGCCGTCAGATTTCTTATGCCAACACGATCCGCTGTTGTCAGGATAAAGTCGGCGTTTTCCGGCGCTGGCATGGGCACTGGCACTGGCACAGCCCCCTCCTGCCCCTCCCTCTCGTCCTCCGCCCAGCACTGCCTTCCAGCCCCGACGGCGGCTGCGCTGTTCTGCGAGAGCGGGGATTGACCGGACTGTCTGCCTCTTGTCGGCTCGCTGCGCTTCACTCTCCGCATTCCGACCCCTGGTGATGTTCAGTTCGAAAGCCACGTCAATCTCACCGTCCATCTCCATGGAGCAGACGGACACGGACGCCCTGGACATCAGCACTAAGGTGCAGCTATACGGCGTTTTGTGGAAGAAGCCCTTCGGACGGCCGTCTGCCAAGTGGTCCCGGAGGTACAGTTGGGGAGCTCGTGTGCTCTCGCGCCGTAGGGGTCCAGTGAATAATTAGCGCTCGAATCAAAGGGTTTTGGGACAGAAGAAGCTGCGCTGCAGGCGGCATAGCTAAGGGACTTACGACCTTCTGCTTCGAGTCCGCTGTTCGGTGCTTTGACGCACTCTGCGTACTTTGCAGCTTTGCTTCGCATCCATTACTTGTCAGTTTAGCTGAAATGTGTTTGTGTTAAACCGGCGTCCCGTCCGGGGATTGTACTAATATGTTCGGGAGGCTTCAGTTCCACGTGATCCCGTAATGGATCAAGCAGGTTCAAAAGGTGTTTGGATGGTTAAACAAGGTCGGCATGCCAGGGAGTCCAACTTTAGGCTGCACAGCCGTCACCTTCAAATTCGTTCTCTTTGATTTATTTGGTAAAAGCTGTCAGCGCTCAGTGCGCCATCAGGGTTCACTCGGATTTACTGGCATTGGCGTGTATGCTGCTTCAGTGCGGCTCGGCTCGGCTCGGCTCGGCTCGGCTCGGCTCGGCACGTGGATATGTCGAGGTCAGATACACGAGGGGCCTCGAGGTGGACAGGCAGTGCGCATTGCCGCCACTCAGCAATTAACTGGCCTCTCTGATTGAGATGTTGGCCTACTTCCACTCCATTTTATCGTCCTACATTTACATAGGAAAAAAAAAAAAACTCGTCCCGGCATCTATTAAAGTCCCCGCTCACGTCTGCTTTTGCTAAACGGTTGGGCTCTACGGTTAGTCTTAGCACTGGGCACTCGGGTGGGGGCAGTGAGCTCCACGATGAGGGCACAGGCCTCAAAGGACCTGCACCAAGGAAGGCCACCACTGCAAGCCATCCTGAAGGTGCTCTGTGGATCTTGCCTGGCCAAGATGGTCAAGGGTGCCCTGCAGCTTACCCACTAGCCCGCCAGTCTGTCTTCATTCTTATATAGTGCCTTTCATATCTCTCATCATCCTTTATGTAATTGTGCTTTTCATATCATCATCATTTTTATGTAGTACTTTTACATTCTGTGTATCTTCTTTATTTAGCACCTTTTCAATTTATCTTTTTGATAGTGCATTTCCTATCTGTCTTTCTATCTGTTATATAGCACCATTCCATCCTATCTATCTGTCTGAATATCTGTCATCATTATTGTATTGTGCCTTTCATAGTTATTATATCTGTTTCATATCCATCTATGTATTATATATTGCCTTTCATATGCCTCTATCCATCATCATCATTTTTATAGTGCCTTTCCTATCTATCTATCTATCTATCTATCTATCTATCTATCTATCTATCTATCTATCTATCTATCATATAGTGCTTGTAGTATCTCTTGCTACTTTTATATAGTGCCTTTCTATTATATTTTTCTGTTTATTATATGGTACCTTTCCATTCTGTCGTTTGTAAAGTGCCTGTGTGACCTATGTTGTAAATTATTGTATATAGTGCCTTTCCTGCCTATCCAGAATGACTTGCTTGCTTATTTTCATATGTCACCTGCAGACCACTACCAAGCAATCACCCTGTGAAACCCCCCAGCTGTCCTGTGCTGTCGTGTGCTTGTGTTTCTAGTTTGAAATCACCATTTGGCGGCCCCTCTTGATAAAGGCGCTATATATACACAAGTGCCCCTGTTAGTCATGAGCCGTGTGGCAGGCCCAGTGCTATCCTCTTGCTGTTCACGTATGTCTGTTGTGTGCCTGCCTGCCTGCCTGGTGCGGATCAGTCTTCACCCTGGACACGTGGCTGCAATGTGTGTTCTATTGATTTTGCGCCATGGCTCTGGGCTGTTATTGAGCTGGCCCATCAGGTGGTCAGTGGTGCCCCACTCAAATGCTCGGCCAGTTTTGTTTTTCAGATCGATATGCATCAGCAAGCATAGCCTTGATGCATCTGCTTTCAAGGTTATTATTTTGAGCTCACTTGGGAGAGCGAAGCCAATGTGCTGTGTACAGGAAAAGCTTCAAGAGTCGAATTGTGAGGAAGAGAGCCAGAGCTGAGGGTGGCCGGCTGCACCCGTGAGTCAGGACTCAGTCATTTAAAGGCCTCAACGTGCTGCTGTCCTGCCAGCCCATCCCCCAAGCTCTCTGGCTTGAGGCCTGTGCTTGCCTTTTTGATGTCTGCCCATGGACTGTACCTGCCACTTAGTTGAGATTTAGTGGGCACGGGGAGGATCCTGCAGACCGAGTGTGCTGGCATGTCATTATGAAGAAAGAAGAGGCCAGGAATAGCCTATGGCTGTTTTAAAGGGCATCGGCTACACCTCCCTTCCTGTGCTCTCGAAGTGTCCAGAAGCCCTGGCAGCATGCACTCTTGTCGAGACACATCGGGCAGTGCTGGCACAACAGGCTTGTGTTTTGTCATGTGGCACATAAGCATGCACTGCTACCTCATAGCTTCAGAGTTATGGGTTCACATTGGTTTGTGGTTTGCATATTCCCTGTCAGTATTTTTTTTAACTTCAGTTCAAGTTAGTCTCCTGGTGAGGATGCCGATAAGATACCAGCGTTCAAGACACTAAAAGAGGAGAAGGTGGGTTCGTATAACAGAGTAATTGGAACGCTGGCATCCTGGGAGCTGATCTGAGTGAGCGTCATCTGCTGATGGTTAAAAATGTGGTGGTGGTGGTGGCCTGTAATTTGTTATGGCGATGGGCTCGTCCAGTTAAAGTGGGAGCCCAACAAACCTTGCCGCCAAGCTCTGCCTGCCCAACATGCAGGCTGTGACCACAGGTGAGCCGTCGCTCCACCTAAAATGCGGATGTGTGGCTCAGGGAAACAGAAAACAGGTGTCTTGTGTGCTTTGAGGTCTTAAATTCACTCCATAAATATGTGGGCCACACATCAAAGGGAGTAACAGGCCCGCTCTGTTAACCCAAGGGTGGAAATGAGGCTGTTGTAGAGGCGTCAGATCATCTCAACCCAACCTTGTGACCTCAGTGATTCTCATTGAGTTTGGTTGTCTGGTAAGAACAGTTCAGAACGCAAGGAGGCCCATTATAAATTTAATTGAAAGTACAAATCTAAGCCACTCATAATTCCAGAAATTCCAACTTATTCAGGATGTTGGTCACGTAGACATTCGAGATTCTTATTATTAGATGAATGGCGATGATACATGTCATGTGAGTGTGGTGAATGTGAGTATGCAGTTCCATGTAGATGATGAAGGATGATTAGATTTGTGATGCTCCAGGTGTATGTTCATACTTTTTCCATACTCTGTAAGCTCGGTAATCAGCTGTAACTGAAGTTGGTGCCATGATGATACTCGATGCTGTGTTTCCTCTGTTGTGTAAACTGATGGCACATAACAAAAAGGTGGCAGAGATGGAGGAAAGGTACCAGAGCTTGGAAATAATTGTTGTCCCTCTTGGTCAGATTAAGTGCAGGAGGAAGTGGCTCTGGCCATGGCAGCTCTTTTAAGTCATCTTTGGCACTCATAGACGCTGTAATGGCATGAAGACACTAGATCTGCTACTGTCACCTTCAAACGTTTGTTTCTTTGGAATTGGAACCCTGTGGTGGAAAGGTGGAGCGTCTGTTGTAGCAGTCCGAGCAGAGAGTGTACTGAGGGTGAGCTGCATGTCTTGTTGGAGCGGATCGTTGTCCTCCTTCATCTCTGAAGTGAGACTTCTTTTTGGAGCGAGGTTTAACTTCAGGCTGAGCTGTAATGTGATCGCCTGACAGGAGTACATTGACCTCTAGTGTCACAATCACATTCTCTCTCATTGGAGGGGCTATGGATTGTGTATGTCGACTGTGGTGGAATTGGACTTGACTACCCTGGAAGATCTACTTGGTAATCATCCGTATAACTCAGAAGATGGACCTTACAGCAAGGGTGAACTCTGCCATATGATTCTCTGACAGTGGACATTACGCTGGCTGTGGAAAATGTTGCAGAGAATCTTTGTACAGTGGTGAGAAAATAAAAACGTTTCAGTAGTGGACTGTCTTAATTGTTGACTGTCATTTGTACAGTATGTTTTGTAAGTGCTGCGTCAGTGACCTGTGTAATGGATTGTTTAATGTAGTTCTTTTTGAAAGACTCTTTGTGAGCACAAGGGGGCGCCACGGAGCCCCAAACCCAGAACACAGTAATACCCAACACATTATCGGAAGATATTTATTTCTCCAATACACTTCTACACAATACCTTTCCTGAAATCCGCCACAATTACACAATTAATACACAATTCTTCCTCCTCTCGTCCTCCGTTGAGTGTTATCCACTGCCTCCCGACTCTGACACATTGATGTGAGGCCGTGAGCTCCCTTTTAAGCCACTCTGGTGCTGTGCCGTGTCTCTCTGTAAGCGCTTCCGTAAAGAAAATAGGGAGTTCCTCCCCTGACAGGGCTGCACTTCCGCACTCCTATCTCCCAAGCACCCCTGCAGGTGTCCCGACTGGGTTGCCAAATGAGGACCACTGCCACCCGGTGTATGGGGGATAGAACAGATCCTGACTCTCGGCTCCCAATGGTCAGCCTGTTATATCCTACCGGCTGGGCACAAAAGTTATTTCTCTGTCCAACCAGACAATTCACCTGTTGTTCTGCGTTGGCTTCCCAGCTGGGATGCCGGTTCTTGTCCTACATCTTTCTTAGTGAATAATAGAAATCAATTCATGAGAACAAACAAATTGATTTAGAGTTCAACGGGTGTGCTAAAGAACATGCGCAATGCCATCAGCGAAGCGTACACATGACCGTGATGCCCAGGTGCCTGCAGCCTTCTTGAACCCGGGACATTGATAGTCATGACCGGGGTGGGGTAGTGCAATGAGGACACAAACAAACAACAAGATTGGTGCGATAAAGTGCTCAGTGCTGCTGAATCACCTAAGCAAGGCACTGTCCTTAATCAATAAGTGCAGTACATGTCATCTTTAAGTAAATAACCAATATATAGTCCAATAAACACAAGTGTAAGTGTAAGTTACAATGTTCAATAAATAAGTTCCAAGAAGAAGTTACAATCCAGGAAAAAAACAGTCAGAAATCAGGTCCCCGTTTACTGTCACTCCTGCAAGCGCAGCACGTTTCTCTCCTTCATCTCTCCTGAGACACCAGAAAGCCCAATCATCTATTAGGACCTCTTTTGTCCCAGCCACCTCAGTTGGTCACCTGCTGGGATGCCCGGCACAGTCGCCCGCCCCCCCACCATTATTCTTAGCTATCTGCAGAAAGACCTCCTCTTCCTCTCGCTCCCCATGGAGCTTCTTCCCAATCGCCTGGCCTCCTTTTCGCCTTACTGGCTCAGTCTACTAATTCCATTCCCTTCCTTTCCTGCTCAGACTCCTTTTATCTCATGCAAGTGAAATAACGGCATACAACCAGCGGAGCTGCTGTGAAGGGGAGCTGCGCTGAGTGTCCCTGTTCATGTTAAGTGCATTTAGGCAGATACGCGGATAGAGCTTTATTTGTCCCCAGGGGAAAATGTTGCTTTTTACTGAAGCTTATTAAATAAATCAGGTAACAGATATCTGTATATATACCCAGGCACTATGGTGTGAACACACACTAGAATGGCTAAAAGAAAGAAAACATTTGACCTGGTGTGTCACAGAAAGGATGTGCAGCATTGTTCAGAATGGCACTCAGTTTTGTTTTAATTTTCTCCTTTGCTACGACCTCCAGGGGGTCCAGAGAGCCCGCCATTTTAATTAGCTTCTTGATTTGGTACGCCTCTCATGAAGTGATGTTACCAGCCCAGCACACCACAGCATAGAGAAATCGCACTGGCCATCACAGAGTTATAGAAGATTAGATTTGATTAATCGAAAGGGGCAAACTTTCCACAATCTGGCTAATATCTTAGTATTTTTCACTGTCTCACTGCCTTTCCCTCCTCTTACCTGTAAATGACAAATTACTTACAGAAACCTTAAAAATATCTGTCCCTCTATCCATTTCTGATCTTTTACTGTCTTCACCTATTCTGTCAACACTAGATAGTCTTGTTGACCACTATAACTCAGCCCTTCATTCAGCATACGATAAAACAGCTCCTTTAAAACATAAGGAGGTTTCCTTTAAACGTTCAGCTCCTTGGTATAATTCAGAATTGCGATCTATGAAAGCAGCTGGCCGACGCCTTGAGAGAATGTTACGTAAGTCTGGACTCACCGTGCACATCCAGGCTTTCTCTGACCACCAAAGAGCTTACAGAGAAGCACTAACTGCTGCCAAGAACACCCATTACGGCAGAATAATAGAAAGTGGACACGATAACCCAAGGGTTCTGTTCTCTGTAGTTAATAAACTACTTGAACCCGCATCTGGCCCAACTACCTCTTCTACTGAAGTCTGTGAGGAATTCCTCCACTTTTTCCGTAACAAAATTAAAGATCTAAATAATTCAACTAACATAAATACATCATGTTTATATCTCTCTCTGTTTTCCCACTCCATCCAGCTCCTTCTCTAAGTTCTCACTAGTCACATCTGCGTCTGTTAAAAACCTGCTTTGTAAGATGAGGCCGACTACTTGTGTACTGGACCCCATCCCCACCACACTACTTAAATCCTGCCTTCATGCCATAACCCCGACTGTTACAACAATAATAAACTCATCCCTTGACACTGGCTCTGTGCCGCTCACTTTTAAAATTGCTTCTGTAACCCCAATGTTAAAAAAGTCTGGTCTTGATGCTGACAATCTTAACAATTTTCGGCCTATTTCCCAGTTACCTTTCCTGTCAAAAGTTCTTAAGCATGTTGTAGCCTCCCAACTCACCAATTACTTAACCTCTAATAATTTGATGGAATCCTTTCAGTCTGGTTTCAGGGCGCGGCACAGCTGTGAAACTGCTCTGCTACGGGTAACCAATGATTTGCTTATGGCAGCAGACTCTGGACAAACCAGCATATTAATTCTATTAGACCTCAGTGCAGCATTTGACACTGTCGGACATGATGTTCTACTGTCCAGAATGGAGAACATGCTGGGTATCTCTGGCACTGCCCTCCAGTGGTTCAAGTCCTATCTGACTGATAGGCAAGAGTTTGTTAGTCTTGGCAACAGCAGATCCAGCTCAGCGCCAGTCACACAAGGAGTTCCCCAGGGCTCTGTCCTCGGCCCTCTTCTCTTCTCTTCTGTATTTACATGCTTCCCCTTGGCCATATTATATGTAGCTATGGACTGGGTTATCATTTTTATGTAGATGATACTCAACTTTATTTCAATGTTAAAAGTGGAACTTCATCAGAGCTTTCTCAGCTCACAACCTGCCTTAGTGAAATTAAAACCTGGATGGAACAGAACTCTTTAAAATTAAATTGCAACAAACCTGAACTCCTGCAAATTGGGACTAAAGTGCAACTTAATAAAATGAGCTCCTTCCCAGTCCATCTTGGCGGTGATCTCATCAGATCTGCCTCTACTGTAAAAAATCTTGGTGTCATTTTTGATTCCTCCCTGTCTTATTACGTCCACATAAATCACATTAAGAAACTTTCTTACTTTCACCTCCGTAACATATCCCGTGTTCGCTCCTTCCTCTCCTTCTCTAATGCTGAGAAACTTGTCCATGCTTTTATCACATCCCGCATCGATTATTGTAATTCCCTACTGGCAGGTGCCCCTTCTAATCTTATATCACAGCTCCAGCTTATTCAAAACTTAGCTGCAAGAGTCCTTACTCGAACAAGCAGCAGCGAGCACATCACACCCATCCTGCTCCGTCTTCACTGGCTCCCTGTGTCTTACAGAATCGAATATAAAATCCTACTAATGACCTACAAAGCCTTAAATAACCTCGCGCCAAACTACATCAGTGACCTTCTCCATCACTATGTGCCTGCCCGCCCACTAAGGTCCTCTGATTCTGGCAATCTTGTTGTGCCCGTCACTAATCTACACTCTATGGGTGACAGCAGGGCCTTCAGCTGTATAGTGAGCGCCCAGACTCTGGAATGACCTACTGAAATTAATCAGGTCAGCTGACTCCATGAATTCTTTTAAAAAACAACTCAAAACTCATCTGTTCAGGAAGGCTTTTATCTCTACTTGACTTTATTATTACCCTTCTCTCAGTTTACTTCTCTGTCAAGATGCTCATGTAACCTCTGTGTGTGTGTGTGTGTGTGTGTGTGTGTGTGTGTGTGTGTGTGTGTGTGTGTGTGTGTGTGTGTGTGCTAGGCCATCAATTATGTTGTCTGTTAGGCTTTTTCTCTGAATTTACTGTCGTTATCTTCTTTATTTATTTATCTGGGTTGTACAACGCTATATACTGTATACCCTGCTGTTCTATCTTAAACTCTGTGAAGTGCCTTTAGCACTGAAAAGGCACTACTGTATATAAATAAAATGTATTATTATTATTATTATTGTTGATCGGACATAAAACCACAGTGAAAAGGCTCAAAATGAAGCAGACAGTACCGTGGCGCCCTGCAGGGGGCGTGTGTGAGCCCAACAGGTGCTCGTTGCTGCTGTTCTTCTACGCAGAGGCGCCAATAAGTTAGCGATATCAGAAAGTCAAGTGCACTGTAGCGGTCCTTTTATTTTTATTTTTTGTTCTGAAATGTCAAAATGGAAGATTATACAGTACAGGGGGTCCTCGGGTTACAACACAGTTCTGTTCCTACAACAGTGATGTAACCCAAATTTTGGTCGAAACACACCCTAACCTAAGTCACTTACCTATGCTAAAACATTTGCAAAATCATAATCTAGAACATAAACACACAACTAAGCCACAGAAAAAGGAAAAGGACATAAATATACTGTACTGTACACTGTACTGTAGTAACAGAAAAAATGAGTGTAAAAAAAAAATCCTTACCGTTATTCCTTCTCACGTCTCAATTTTTAAAAAGTTTTTATGGGAGTGAGCGTTGTAAACTCAAAACGTCGTATGTAACCTGAGGACCCCTGTATAGCTAAGCTCCTTTTGTTGAAAAGTCTGAATTAAAATTGATTAAAGCATCAGAATTAACAGCTTTTAAAAACAACTAAATATTTCAGTCAAGGTCAAAATTGAAATCCGTTTTTTTTTGTACACCACTCTATACTTTCATTTGTATTGAATGGGTAAGAATGAGGACATGGAGGGTGCCGAGCAAATGCGCTGTCTCCGCTCTCAATGTAACGTTCATTCTTAGCCAAATATGCGCCTTACCGATGTGTGTGTAAAGAATGCTGATGAGATATGAAACATAACCAGTAGTCAATGTGCATGCTGGCTGCCAATTGATTAGTGAATAAGCTACTCTTTTGGGTTCATATATTTGTAAATCTGACTCTGAAGGAGTCTGTGCCTCACCAGCCATGAACCTCACCGCATGTCACTAATCATTGATGTGGACCAAGTACTTGTAGGAATGGACGACCACTACATCCACTCCTGAAATGTGACTGGACATAGAGGCTCTTTGGTGTGGCCAAAGTCAATAACCAGTTCCTTGATTTTGTTGATGTTAAGATGCAGACAATTGTCTTTGCACTCCTCTGTCTCATCCCTTTTTTATCAACACACCCCATAGGTGCAGAAACATTGGACAGTTTCTGCAAATGACATGACCTGGTGTTATATTTATAGTCTGAGGTGGACAGTGATGAGAGAATGAGACAGGCCTATTCATTGTGGTGCTCCAATGTTGCTCACACAGTCCTGAGCTTCACACACTGCAGTCTGCCCCACAGATGATCCGATTTCCAGGACACCACTGGCTCATCCGAATGCATATCTCTGAGTTTACCCCTTAACAGGGATGGCTGGATGATATTGAAGGCACTTGAGAAATCAAAAAATATCATCTTCACAGTGGTGCCAGCTTTCTCCATGTGAGAATAAGCCTTGTGGAGCAGACAGATAATTGCATCCTCCACTACAATCTTTGTCCGACTGGCAAACTACAGGTGGTCTACCACAAGAAGACTCACATAGTCCAGGACCAGCCTCTCAAAGGTCTTCATGATATGAGACGTAAGTGCCACTGGTCTGTAGTCATTAGGGGATGAGGCACCTGCCTGAATCAGGAACAATGCAGGATGTTTTCCACAGAAGTGGTACTGTCTGAAGCCTTAGGGACAAACTGAATAGGTGATGGAGGACAACCCAAAGTTGGTGAGCACAGGCCTTAAGAACTCGAGGACTGACACCATTTGGTCTTGCAGCTTTTCCAGTGTTTAGCTTTCTCAGTTGTCTCCTTACTTGGTCTTCAGTTATGGACAGTCCACACTTACGGTTACAGGTGGACTCGTCACCAGCCATTCCAGGTGATGTGATAGGAGTTGTTGATGTAGTAGGGATGGTGTGTGGAGACTGATCATTGGAAGAAAGTGGCAGTGGGCGGGAAGTGTGTGTGTGTGTGTGTGCTAGGGATCTGTAAAAAAAAAAAAACAAAACTCCTGAGCCCTGAGTTGCTTGAGTCCAATAATTATACTCAGGCCATTCCTGACATCCTTCATGCTATTCTGAGTGAGTTTATTTATTTACTTATTGATTTATTTTAGCTTTGTAAGCTTCCTTCCACTCATTATTAGCACATACCCTCATCTGATTTTAGGTAATTGCACCATTTTTCACTGAATCACACTGTTTTTATTGCTAGAATACTGCACTTTGACAGACCCTTAATGTTCTTCACCACAGTGATACCATCCACCTCCTTCATCTAGATGTGTAAAGCTCATGTGAAAGAATCGCTCATCTGATTCGTGATTCTCAGCCACTTCACTTGCGATTGTTTCTAATTAGAACTAAATCATTAAATCATTGTCAGCAAAGAAGAACTATATCACTGATTATTCTCTTGTTCTTGCTCATCATACAGCACATTTACATATAATTTTTAATTGTTATATAGTTTGTTATTAGACTTGTTTTAAACAGAATATATAAACAACATCAAAAATAATGCATTAATGGCCCTTTGTAGATTCAACAAATTAGTCACTGAACCTTATAAAAAATATTATTTCCATAATGCCTCAAATGTCTCACTGCATATGGAAGATCAGGTGCTTGGCTGTTACTACTGCAAATGTATGACTCCATACTTTGGAGGTCTTTGCTTTTCTCTCATCCAATGTCTCCGCCATTTGTTATTCGTGGTCAACAAAGAGATCGACAAATTTCATTGGAAACTGTTTTCATCACACCGATTATTCCTATATCGATGACATCGATTAGTTATTGCAGTCCGAGTTTATATTCATTAATGACTTTCAAAATTCATTTCATTTGCTACCAAACTTCGGGTGTGCGAGCGTGGGGAGGCGTGCTACTGTCGAAGATATTTTCAGCTTTATTTTCTCATTTATTTTAAACAGGATCTGCTTTAAAATTGCAGCTTGTCCTAAGAATAGCCAAGTAAAACCGTAATTTGAATGATCAGAAGTGCAGAATGGCCGGTTAGTCTGCTGCCGGCCGCTGCTCTCCTGCTTCAGACTGCTGAGCTTATAAATACTGTACTCCGTGATGAGCCTCCTAAAGAACATGTCTGTTGTATAGTGAGTGACCACCAGAGGGCGCTGAGGCACCGTAACATGAGGTCTTTAACAACTCCAGCACGCAGTTCGCCTGTACCGAAATCTTTTCAATAACGAAGACGTTGAGAAGGTCACGACAGCGCTTTCAGCTGGTCAAGACACCAGTAGTATCCAACTGCAGAGCAGCAGCAGCAGCATACGACAGCGCAGCCTCGAGCGGGCTTTTCAGGGTCCTTATGTATAAACGGTGCGAACGCACAGAAATGTTGCGTACGAACGTTTCCATACTCAAATCCATCCATCCATCCATTTTCCAACCCGCTGAATCCGAACACAGGGTCACGGGGTCTGCTGGAGCCAATCCCAGCCAACACAGGGCACAAGGCAGGAACCAATCCCGGGCAGGGTGCCAACCC
This sequence comes from Erpetoichthys calabaricus, assembly GCF_900747795.2. Taxonomy (NCBI): domain Eukaryota; kingdom Metazoa; phylum Chordata; class Cladistia; order Polypteriformes; family Polypteridae; genus Erpetoichthys; species Erpetoichthys calabaricus. Next base: position 53,047,055 of record NC_041409.2, read on the forward strand.
ACCGCAGGACACATACTCAAATCGCGATGTATAAAACCTAAACTTGGCGTAAAGCCACGCACATTTCCACGGTACCTCATGCCCTGGCGTACGCAATTTCTCCGCTCGGTTCTGCAGACTGGCGGCACCCAGCGTCAAAGCAGTGCTACTATTCCTGTGTGGTTACCCTTTCTTTCTTAGCTCCACATTCCTGACGCGGCTTTATAAATACACTGAAACTAACTGCATATTGTTTATTAGTGTAATGCATCTGATTGTAATTAACCTGCAGCAATATAATGGTCCAGGGAACAGCCATAGTATTCCAAATACCATAACTGCTTTAGCGTTGTTACGCTCACTGCATCTTCTTCTTCTTTCAGCTGCTCCAGTTAGGTGTTGCCACAGCAGATCATCTTTTTTCATATTACTCTCACTGCACCACTTGGAGTATTTATATCACTGTATCTGAGTGTGAATCACAGCAGCAGCTAATTGGAAAGAGAATTATTGGTATACAGCATGAAGCAGACGCTGCCTCAGCCATGGCAAAATGTTTCAGAGACTTTCCTGTACGGACTTCGCGGTTTAGAAAAAGTTTCATCCCAAGAACTCTAAACGCACTCAATCAGTCCATCAAGTGCTCCTTGTAGAACTGTTTGTACTTATAAGTACAATTACCTCACTGTAAACTTGCACTACAGTTATAATATTGCACAACCTGCGCCACTTTATAAAGCGCGTTTTTACATATGATGACGATATCATTTTTAAGATGAAATGTAGCAAAATATGTTGATTATATTATACAGATAAAACTTTAACTTCATTTAAATAATCTTTATTGTTAATAATTAAACATGTGAGGACACGGTGCAGCATCGCTAGCTAGTTCACAGATTATTCCTGCCTCGCGCTGTATTCATACTGGTGCTGACACGACACTGGAAGGATAGACAGATAGAATAATTAAACATGTACTACGAAGATATTTCAATGTTCCTTAAAAGTTTTGAAGAATCGGCATTTTAAGCTTACAGATGGCTTCACGTCTATTACAGAGCTGATTGTGTGGCGATTGGGTATTTGGAATTGGAGGTTAGTACGTTTGAAAGAGACAGTACTGCTGCAATAAATTATTTCATCGAAGTGCAGCAAGCCTCTTGCGTGAGACATGAACAAGCACTGCGCCACCGTGTTCCCATGTTTAATAACATGCTTTAATTCCTATCATCATGAAAAAGATATCACGTATACATCTCAGTATTTTAATTATTCAGAGAGCTGTAATATCACAAATGTAATGGATTATGTGTCCTGTCAGAGAAAGAGAAAGCCCATTTAAGAAGTAGGTAGTGATTCACACACAGAGCACATAGAAGATCAAATACAGAACAAAGTATTTAACGTCCTACTTTAGTTACAATGGGATTTGAGAAACTAGTAAATTAAACGATTTTAAGATGAAGTTTATGATGTTCTACTTTAATGGCAAAATAAACTACGTGATTAAAGTGGAAATTTCGAGATTAAAGTTGACATTTTGTGCTTTTCCCCACTGTGTGCCTATTTTTTTGTTTGTACCCTAATAAGCTTTCATATGACACTCAGACGGTGGGCTACGACTCGCCTTTTCACGGCGACTTTGATATGTGATTTCTTTTTTATTTCGGGCACTGTGCGACTTTGTGAACTTGGATCTTTCAAGTTTCTCCAACACTCTGTCACTCGATCAACTTCCTTTTGTTGATTATATTACTGTTTAAACCAACAAATAGTAAGTTTTTCCTTTGCCTCCACTTGGTATTCGCTGAAATTCTTATATTTTCCCCCGTGCTTTTCCCATTGTCTTTTCACAGAAGGCTATTTATATTGATTTGAATATTCAAAGACGCGTAATTCTGGGAGGAGTTGGGGTGGGACAGAAGGCGTGTGCACGTACGTTACTTTTCACGCTGGTCGGGATTTATGTAGTGGAAGAATGTGAACGTTTGCGTGCGTACAGATTCCTGCATCTGGATTTTTCTGTGCGTACACACATTCCCGCTTTTGTGCTTACGCCATGTTATAGTGTGAGTTCTACGCACGGCGTTATACATGAGGCCCCAGGTCAGTTCTCAGCAGTGGGCCTCTCTCTCTCCTGAATATCCAGTAGTAAACTGAATGGTCTTTCTGGGGCTCCACGCCTTATACGTCTGAAGTCACCTGATCAAAGTGGGGGTTTCTGTTGCCTTGTTGTCACCATCTTGCAGGATTCAGTTATCCCCTGTCATCTTCCAATTCCCTTATGAGGTGTGGGTATATCTGACTGTAGAAAAAAGCAGAATACACATTTGGAGGCACTGGGACTGGTCCTGACTGGGAGGTACCATTAAATATAACAAGGGCCTCATTCGGATGTCTCTCTCTTATATAATATCTATCGATCTATCAGTGTGGTGCTGAGGTGTCACCCGTCGCATGGCTGCACTCAGGTCCTAATCTGGGATCTTGAGGTGCTTTGTCATGTGGTGGGTACAGCAACATGCTGTATCAGTGCAGGCTTCTATCTATCTATCTATCTATCTATCTATCTATCTATCTATCTATCTATCTATCTATCTATCTATCTATCTATCTATCTATCTATCTATCTATCTATCTATCTATCTATCTAATATTGTGACTTTCATATCTACTATCATTCTTTTCATATAGTGCCTTTCCTATCCGTCAATCTATCTGTCACAATTCTTATGTAGTGGCTTTCATATTTATCATCATCATCATTATTCTTGCATAGTATCTTTCTGTTGATCTTACGGTGCCTTTCAAGTCTCTTCGTGAATCACATATAGTCCCATATCTATTATCAATTTTTTATATGCAATGCATTTCATGTCTTTATTATAGTGCCTTTCATATCTATCTATTATATAGTGACTTTCACATCTACCTGTTACATAGTGGGTTTGATAGCTATCTAGTGTCATTGATAACTATTTAATTATATCTATTATGTAGTGACTTTGACATGTATGTCTTTTCACTTATATAATCTAATATATAGTGCCTTTCACATTATATTTGTTATAGAGTGACTTTGCCGTTTATCTGTCTTTTACATATAGCCCCTTTCCTATCTATATTACACAGTGGTTTTTATATATATCTATTAAATAGTGTCTATCACGTGTATCATCTTCATCTCTGTATATGATAGAGTGCCTTTCATATCTTACTTTTTTCCTATTTGTCTAGATATTTTATATATTACCTTTCATGTCCTATCTATCAGTTGAGTTTGAGCTCAAGCCATTCATTTTGGACAACTAAATTTGTAAACATTGTTTAAATTGACTAAATTAGTAAGTTAAACAATCAGCCCTCCTGTCATACGTTTGTGTGGCTTGCTGAGTCAGCACATTCTGTGTGTGTGTTTGTCTCTCACTCCATGTCTTCCCATGCCCTCTCCACACACCAGGCATCTTAACAGCCTTCTCAGTGTTGTCCCTGATTTCTCAAATCCGTGAATCCCTGCCTTAAATCAGTATGTCCATCTCTTGGTCATTCTTACTGCTCGTTTGGGATGTCCTGTCATTCCCCGTCCATTTTTTCTTCTTTTTAGCAGATAGACTTGGAGGTGTGCTGACCACGCTGTGGCCATGTCAGCTGTGAAGAGTTTTCTTGTTTGTGTTTAATATCTTATGGAGAATCTTTAAGTGTCTGCTATCTCAGCTTATGTCTGTTCTCTCTTTTAAAGAGACTGCCAAGAGTTGTCAATCTGGGCTTTGTTTTATGTGTCTTGCCAAGTCCTTCAAAACACTAAAATAATTATTATCCCTGCAAGCCGTTGCTTTCCTGGCATTTCTCCAAACAATTCAGAAATGGTTGTCAGCAGACTGAGTTTGGGCAGGAGCTCTGCAGGCTTTTCTGGAGAACTTTAAAGGTGCTTCATGTGTTCACCAGGAACTCGTAACCACTAGAAGCCATCATGGAAGGATTGGTGTGAGTCTCACGTCTAGCCTGGCTCACCTACAGCACAGTAATGGAGACTCCTGCTGTCTATCATGTGGATAGTGCGGTCAGTGCAACTGGAAAGAGCTGGACATCACAATATGTCTGATTACTCTGTTAGATAGATAGATAGATAGATAGATAGATAGATAGATAGATAGATAGATAGATAGATAGATAGATAGATAGATAGATAGATAGATAGATACTTTATTAATCCCCAAGGGGAAATTCACATACTCCAGCAGCAGCATACTGATAAAAACAATCTATATATATAATTCACTAAGTTCATGACAAGCAAGACACACGCAAGACAGCCACGCCCACCAACTCACAGAGCCCTGCCCACCAACAATTCACTAAACAGCCAACCATGGCGCGAGAGCGAAAGCATTTGCTAAAAATGTGTTCATTAATCAAGAACGAAAGTCGGAGGTTCGAAGAAGATCACATACTGTTGTAGTTCAGACCATACACGATGCCGACTGGCAATCCGGTGGCATTATTCCCATGACCCGCCGGGCAGCCAACCGGGTAACCAAAGTCTTTGGGTTCCGGGGGGAGTATGGTTGCAAAGCTGAAATTGAAAGGAATTGACTGAAGGGCACCACCAGGTGTGGAGCCTTTGGCTTAATTTGACTCAACACGGGAAACCTCACCCGGCCCGAACGTGGCTCACAGGTGCATGCGACTGAGGCGGTGTGTGGAAAATGAACAGTCAACGTGACTCACAAGTGCATGTGGACTGAACATAGACAAAAGCAATTCAGGTGAGGAGTTGGGGGCAGACACATGAGCAGGCAGTGCGTACTGAACGATGACTAAGAGATGACTTAAGAAATCTGCAGACTAGAATGGCGGGGGTGGAATGGGCATCAGACGATCGAACTTGCCTATCTAGAGGATGTAAATGTCCTAACACGGGTTCCGTAGGTGAACCTGCGGAAGGATTGTTACCAGTTGTGCTGACACGTCGTTGGACGGTTAGGACCCGAAACCTCTCCGGCCCGCTTCCCTGCCCTCTCTCCAGAGTTCCATCTTTGCATTCACTTACAGTCGTATCCTCAAACCCACCCCATTTGGACAACTGTGTCTTTCAGGAAGTGTTCACCCATCAATACATAATTATGCGGCGTATGCTACGCTGCGGGTTGCCTAGTATTAATTAAAGAGTGATAAAAACACAGTGCAAGTTTAAAAAAAAAATGCAAGGTGGAGGCAAGGCAGGTAAAACAGACAATAACTTGTATAATGTTAACGTTCCCCCCCCCCCCCCGGGTGGAATTGAAGAGTCGCATAGTGTGGGGGAGGAACGATCTCCTCAGTCTGTCAGTGGAGCAGGACATCGACGGCAGTCTGTCGCTGAAGCTGCTCCTCTGTCTGGAGATGACACTGTTTAGTGGATGCAGTGGATTCTCCATGATTGACAGGAGCCTGCTCAGTGCCTGTCGCTCTGCCACGGATGTCAAACTGTCCAGCTCTGTGCCTACAATAGAGCCTGCCTTCCTCACCAGTTTGTCCAGGCATGAGGCATCCCTCTTATTTATGCTGTTAGGAGAGATGCTGGGTATATTGAGAGAAGGATGCTAAGGATAGAGCTGCCAGGCAAGAGGAAAAGAGGAAGGCCTAAGAGGAGGTTTATGGATGTGGTGAGAGATGATATGCAGGTGATGGGTGAGGACGAGGACAGGAAGATATGGAACAAGATGATCTGCTGTGGCAACCCTTAACAGGAGCAGCCGAAAGAAGAAGAAGAAGCTGTGATATCCGTCTGTTATGTGTGTGTCCGACTGTGTGGACACTCCAGCATTCACTGTATTAATTACACCTCTACTGCACTTTCTGAGCTTAGTTTTACAAGTGCTTGACCAGTGCTGGCCAGAAGGCAAAATGCAGGAACTGGTCCTGGACAGGTTGCCACTTTATACCCCAATGTGCTCCATGCCAGGCCAGTCATTCTAATGGTGTTTGGACTTGAAGGACATAGGGAATGTGAATTGGCATAACTCCTGTAAAAGTGTATATGTGTGCAGAATCAGCAGCATTAAACGTGTTAAGTCCATTTTTTGCTCACTGAATCCTATGTGAGTCAGCATGGTGGTGTGGTGGTTAGCCACCATGTTTCATGGCTCCCGAGTCTCGGGTGCAGCCTGTGCCTGTAGAAGGTCTTCTGTGGGGCCTTCAGCTTTTAACAATGTGTGTCTTCATTTGCAATGACAAACTTGTTCCTGCCTTGGACATTGGCATTAGTGCTCCAGATGAGCTCCTCCATTTCCTGCATCTCTCCCACCAATGCACACAAGCACAAGTGAACCCCCTCTTCATGGAAAGGGTCACAGATTAGAAGACAAAGTTGGGTCAGCGCTCAGCCATACATGACATAAATTCAAAGAGTTTGAATGTTTTGATTATTTATAATTCTCTTTATCTGCTGGGTTTATGATCCTTCAAATCCCTGTGGATATGGAAACTGCATATACTGAAGCGGTGATCCTATGGGAAAAATGGGGCTAGCTTTCATTGGTACACCATCTTGGGGGGGAGACGGGGAAGGGCAGACATGCCGGGCCTACACTCTTGTTCTTCAGGGTTCAGTAATGATTCTTCCACAGGTTCAACTACGGCAACCTTGTCATGACTTGAGTGACCGAGCACAGCAGAGCCAAATCGAGGACCTCACTAAGCTGCCCAATTGGTGGTAGCAGTGAGTGGTGTGTACAAAGGGCGGCGGCCTGCTCAGTTTAAGCTTATGAGTTGCACATCCTAGGAATTCCTCATTTGTGGGGAACAATTGCAAGCTCCGGTCCCCATCACGATTAGAGTTCAAATGCATACCCCGACCTTTTGGTGTTGGGATTCACATTCATGTTTCATCTTTTTAAGGCTTTCCTGATGATTTGAAATTTTGTCATAGAACTTTTCTCGAGTTTTCTGCCCCAGAGAATCTGTTTGTGACATTTATTTTTCATTTGGAAACCTTACTTCTCATTTTGTACCATTATTTGTTTTTCCAATGTGTACTGCCATTTTGAGGCTTTTGTGACACTTGTTACCATAGTAACACATCGCACAATACTTTGGGACGCTGTGATGTCCTCATTAATGTGACTATATAAATAAAGGTCGACTCTTGAAGCTCTGGTTCTTCCAAGACTGAATTTATTTGTGAGTTACACTTTTGTGAAAGTCTGCAAGTAGATGTTTCCTCTGTACTTAGCGCTTCTGGGTTTATTGTTTATTCTGTTGATATCTGGGTTTGACCTTTGCTATATTTTTCTTTGAACTTGTCTCTTCTTCTGGGTTCTTCCTCTTAAAATTTTACTGGCTTTAATTTCAAAGTCAGAACACTTGGCATGGGGTAGACACACTTCAATACATTCAGTATGCCATGGCGTGCAGCCCCGGGCATCTGTGGGCATTGCAGACTGATTATTGCTCAATCTCATGTGTTGCTCATGCACATTAGGCCTCTTGGAATTTGTTTTGTGCTGTTCATAGTCACGACTACGCCACTGGTGGTGTAAAAGAGGTTATACAGTAATCCCTCGCTGTATCGCGCTTCGCCTTTCGCGGCTTCACTATCGCGGATTTTATATGTAAGCATATTTAAATATATATCGCGGATTTTTTGCTGGTTCGCGGATTTCTGCGGACAATGGGTCTTTTAATTTCTGGTACATGCTTCTTCAGTTGGTTTGCCCAGTTGATTTCTGTATGAAATCAAGGGACGCTATTGGCAGATGGCTGAGAAGCTACCCAACTTACTTTTCTTTCTCTCTCTCTTGTGCTGACTTTCTCTGATCCTGACGTAGGGGGATTGAGCAGGGGGGCTGTTCGCACACCTAGACGATACGGACGCTCGTCTAAAAATGCTGAAAGATTATCTTCACGTTGCTCCCTTCTGTGCAGCTGCTTCGTGAAGCGACATGCTGCACGGTGCTTCGCATACTTAAAAGCTCGAAGGGCACGTATTGATTTTTGATTGAAAAACAAATTCTGTCTCACTTTGTCTGCTCCTGACGAAGGGGGTGTGAGCTGCCGCCTTCAACAGCTTTGTGCCGCGGTGCTTCGCGTACTTAAAAAACAAACAGCCCTATTGATTTGTTTGCTTTTCTCTATCTCTCTGATATTCTCTGCTCCTGATGCGCACTCCTTTGAAGAGGAAGATATGTTTGCATTCTTTTAATTGTGAGACAGAACTGTCATCTCTGTCTTGTCATGGAGTACAGTTTAAACTTTTGAAAAAGAGACAAATGTTTGTTTGCAGTGTTTGAATAACGTTCCTGTCTCTCTACAACCTCCTGTGTTTCTGTGCAAATCTGTGACCCAAGCATGACAATATAAAAATAACCATATAAACATATGGTTTCTACTTCGCGGATTTTCACCTTTCGCGGGGGGTTCTGGAACGCAACCCCCGCGATGGAGGAGGGATTGCTGTACTTTTCTAACAGTGGATAAGCAACTGTGCCACTTTTAAAATGAGTTATGAAAGTTATCATAACTCTACTTTGTATTTGTCATAGAGTGAGTGCTACAGCCGAGTGATGTCACCAATGCAGCGATATACAAGTCGGCAGCAGAAAGCACTCATAAGTGCTGGTGGAGTGTTAGAATTTCATTTTTATGTCATCATCCACTCTTCACGACGGCCGCTCTGCTTTCCAGAAGCACCAGTAAGAACCAGTAATGGACATTTCGAGATAGCCCCGTTTGAACTGCGTCATCTGCCGTCATTTGCTCACTTGAATTTGCGGGCTCCCATCCATTTTTTATTCTCTTCATTCTGTATTGGACTTCATGAATGTATGTGGTTGATTGCTCCTCATTTTGAAATTATTAATGTTTGGTAGTTAAGGCAAGGGATGTCAGGGACTGATTTGAGTTTTCTCTTCATCACTCAATATATTTGCATTTATTTATCATGAATGAACATACATTTATTAATTTATTTCTGAGTTTAAGAATTTTTCCAATGGCTGGGTTATTTTTTTCCCTGAATCTTATATTCTTGGTGTTTGTTATTTTGCTCTCCTTTTATGTTGGATATTTTAATAGTTTTATTTACTTATTTTTTACCTTGACGCCATCTTGATTTCTGACATTTTGCGAGTATGGGTGGCTTGGGTCACATGCCGGAGGTCACACCATCATGACAACATCACTCAGGACTGTACGTAAATCTCCTTTTCGTGAAGTGTGCTCAAGCGACTTTAAAAGAGAAGACTAACACAAGTTTCTCTTGCATTAAAAGTCTCTTTGGTTTTCATTCTCGCGTATTCTTGAATTTTGCCTTTCGGTTTGCTTATTGGGATTAGACGTATCTCTCTGATTGATCTCCAAGTTACGACTCTGACATTATGTTTTGTTAATCTGTTCCTTTCCTCCTTTCTCTCTCAGTCTGCGCTACAAGCAGTACATTATTTCAGGAACGGGGATCTCTGGATGTGTTTAGTATTTAATCTTTACATTAACTTGACCTTTATTTTGAATTCTTTATCTGTTTTTTTTGTCTGTTGACTTAGGAATTTGTGTAGAGGGAGGGTAAGACATGTAAAGTTAAGTATGGTGTGGCATGGCTAGGTCTGAACTTCATTCCAGCTTTACTGGAGTGTGTACTTTGTGATCATCTGAGTATCATTGTGGTTATTACAATTCTCATTTTTTTGTTTTGAGATCTGACACTTATTCTGGGAGGTTTTTGGGACACTGAGTGCAAATTGTTTTTGGAGTTTCTGTTTTCTATAATAGTTGTCTGACTGTTTCATCTTTCATTTTGTGTTTCCACGATTACTGCCATTTCTGGCTGCCATTGGTAGTGCTGCCTTACTTGTTGTTAAAGGCCTGTAATCAAATCTAGTCTATATATATATATAAAATCCTAATCCTAAGGGCTTGTTTATACTTCACGCTCAGAATGCGTACATGCACGCATCATGGCTGCCACGCGTTCCCAGCGTTCATTTGACATTTTACAGATAAATTGTTAATTTCGTTTAAATAATGAATACTGTTAATAATTACTCAGATGGGGTGACACAGTGGCGGAGCGTTAGCGCTGCTGTCTTGCAGGGAGTCACGTTGCTGGTATTCCCTGCTTGGAGTTTACATGTTTTCCTGCTGGGTTTCCTCAGTGTGCTCCAGTTTCCTTCCAAAGATATGCAGATTTGGGGATTTGGTGCCGCTAAAATTACGCTAGTGTATGTGTGTGCTTGTATTCACCTTGCGATGAGCCGAGGCCTCGTCCAGGGATTGTTTCAGCCTCGTGCCCAATGCTTGCTGGAATGGACACATCCCTGGACTGATGGATTTAATCAATAAACATCCTTTTCAGAGATATTGTGGTAAGGTGTCATCGGAATTTAACGGGTGTTCCAGGCAATTCACAACACAGCGAAGCCGAACCTTCTCTACAGTGATAATATCTCGCACTGCCACCTGGTGGATTCCTCCAGATTTACGTAAAGTACGCACGCAAGTATAAACAGTACAAAGCTTGCGTAGCAGGAGCGTCCGCTGGAGCAGGCATCGCGTCGCGTGAAGTATAAGCCTGGCCTAAAAGTGCAACAATTTTGTGCAACGATTTTATGTCACGTTTGTCATCATGCTTTAAATCTGGCTTATTTTAAAACCTACATACAGGTGCTGGCCATAAAATTAGAATATCACGACAAAGTTGATTTATTTCAGTAATTCCATTCAAAAAGTGAAACTTGTATATTAGATTCATTCATTACACACAGACTGACGTATTTCAAATGTTTATTTCTTTTAATGTTGATGATTATAACTGACAACTAATGAAAGTCCCAAATTCAGTATCCCAGAAAATTAGAATATTGTGGAAAGGTTCAATATCGAAGACACCTGGTGCCACACTCTAATCAGCTAATTAACTCAAAACACCTGCAGAAGCGTTTAAATGGTCTCTCAGTCTAGTTCTGTAGGCTACACAATCATGGGGAAGACTGCTGACTTGACAGTTGTCCAAAAGACGACCATTGACACCTTGCACAAGGAAGGCAAGACACAACAGGTCATTGCTAAAGAGGCTGGCTGTTCACAGAGCTCTGTGTCCAAGCACATTAATAGAGAGGCGAAGGGAAGGACAAGATGTGGTAGAAAAAAGTGTTCAAGCAATAGGGATAACCGCACCCTGGAGAGGATTGGGAAACAAAACCCATTCAAAAATGTGGGGGAGATTCACAAATAGTGGACTGCAGCTGGAGTCAGTGCTTCAAGAACCACCACGCACAGACGTATGCAAGACATGGGTTTCAGCTGTCGCATTCCTTGTGTCAAGCCACTCTTGAACAAGAGACAGCGTCAGAAGCGTCTCGCTTTTGGACTGCTGCTGAGTGGTCCAAAATTATGTTCTCTGATGAAAGTAAATTTTGCATTTCCTTTGGAAATCAAGGTCCCAGAGTCTGGAGGAAGAGAGGTGAGGCACAGAATCCACATTGCGTGAGGTCCAGTGTAAAGTTTCCACAGTCAGTGATGGTTTGGGGTGCCATGTCATCTGCTAGTGTTGGTCCATTGTGTTTTCTGAGGTCCAAGGTCAACACAGCCGTCTACCAGAAAGTTTTAGAGCACTTCATGCTTCCTGCTGCTGACGAACTTTATGGAGATGCAGATTTCATTTTCCAACAGGACCTGGCACCTGCACACAGTGCCAAAGCTACCAGTACCTGGTTTAAGGACCATGGTATCCCTGTTCTTGATTGGCCAGCAAACTCGCCTGACCTTAACCCCATAGAAAATCTATGGGGTATTGTGAAGAGGAAGATGCAATACGCCAGACCCAACAATTCAGAAGAGCTGAAGGCCACTATCAGAGCAACATGGGCTCTCATAACACCTGAGCAGTGCCACAGACTGATCGACTCCATGCCACACCGCATTGCTGCAGTAATCCAGGCCAAAGGAGCCCCAACTAAATATTGAGTGCTGTACATGTTCATACTTTTCATATTCATACCTTTCAGTTGGCCAACATTTCTAAAAATCCTTTTTTGCATTGGTCTTAATTGATATTCTAATTTTCCGAGATACTGAATTTGGGACTTTCATTAGTTGTCAGTTATAATCATCAGCATTAAAAGAAATAAACATTTGAAATACATCAGTCTGTGTGTAATGAATGAATTTAACATACAGGTTTCACGTTTTGAATGGAATTACTGAAATAAATCAACTTTGTCATGATATTCTAATTTTATGACCAGCACCAGTATATATGTTTGGTATCATTCTTTTCAGAAGTTATCGAACTTTAATGTGATGTTGTTAGATTTTCAGATTCTTATTCCTTTTTTAAATTATAAACTAAAAAATATCAAGAACTCACGTCCCGCGAGACAAGACTTTGTGCCAAGAGATTTAACCACGCCCAGGGCCGGAAATTAAAGACAAAGAGTAGGACAGCTGCTATACAGGCTTTTAAATGTTCGAAGAGCCGTGCGAGATGCAGATCACGCGGCACAACAGCAGCAGCAGCAGCAGCAAGCCAGCAGCTGATCAAGCAAAGAGGAGGTAAAAAAAAAAAACTGTATTTGTTTCCCAGTGTATCACCGTTTAAGAGGGGGTTTCGGAGGAGCAACCGCATCTCCTTGGGGTGCATTTAGCCCCCCTCTTCACAACACGAGTGACAGAGACGTGAAGTGGCTGGCACGTAGCACAGGCTGGGGGGGTTGGCGAGCAAAACGAGCAGGGGGTGAACCCCCTAGTGTTGTAATAATACCTCAGGTTAAAAGGCGTCCAGGATTTCACTTTCTCATCTGAGATTTAGAATCTTTTTAAAAATTGAATCAAAGAACTTTTAGTTCTAAATGTTTTTTTTTTTAAACACTATTTTTGTCTCTTGTTTTGGATTTGCCGCTGTTTTGTCTTTGTAGAGTGTCAGAATGCCTCAAATCTCCCAGACTTACCACTGTTTATAAGGTATTGTACCATATAACTTCTCCGCACCTTCCCTTCTACATCTATAACCTCAGGCAATTAGGTGCAGTAAAAGACAAGCAGGAGTTAAGTTACACTTTAAATAATGCATTATTGATAATATTCATAAATAATAACAATAAACAAAGTACATTTGAATATTGGCTACCATACAACCTGATAAATGGTGATATGTAGTTTCAGGCGGCACTCAGACTTGTTAGTTACTTAAAATGTCTCTAATTAAGGCATCATTTGTGGTCAGCTTTCTTCAGAACAGGCTGCATGCCTGTCTTAATATGGCTGCCAAGCTGTGCTCTTCAATGTGTTGTCCTTTTCAGTTCATGGTATGTGATGGTCTTTCATCAGTTTGGTAAGGAGAGAGAGAGCTGGGTAAAGCAAGCAAATTTATAGGTTTTCTGCCCAACTCTTAGAGCCAATAGGACATCATGATACTTAAAGGCTTTTGATACAAGCCAGTTTCAAACAGCCATACTTCAGACCAATGGGGGAATAGAACACCTTCACACCTGCCCCCAAAACCATAAGTTAAGGTAAAGATTGGCAGTTAGGCAGCCTGGCTTTCCTGTGGGGGTTGAGAGAGAGAGACTTTAGCAGAGAAACATTTACCAAACTTGTTTGAGGCACTTTCCCCCAACCCTGTCGTAAAAATTGCCCAAAAATGGGGAAGGGTTCTTAAACCATCAAACCATTGCTGTTATTATCAATAATGTAACACTAATATTACATTGCTTTGTCTAAGTTACAAATAAAGACATACAAAATATTTATCAGCTTGTATGCAAAATTTCACATCACAACAGCTGCTCATGTTAGTGATGTCCTGGTTTTGACCGTTTTTGGTTTAAACATCTACACTCACTGGCCACTTTATTAGGTACACTTGTTCAACTGCTTGTTAACACAAATGTCTCATCAGCCAATCACTTGGCAGCAACTCAATACCTTTAGGCCTGCAGACATTGCTAAGACGACCTACTGCAGTTTAAACTGACCATCAGAATGGGGAAGAAAGGGGACTGATGTGACTTTGAACGTGGTATGGTTATTTGTGCCAGACGGGCTGGTCTGAGTATTTCAGAAACTGCTCATCTACTGGGATTCTCACACACAGCCATCTCTAGGGTTTACAGAGAATGGTCCAAAAAGGGGAAAATATCCAGTGAGTGGCAGTCCTCTGGGTAAGAATGTCTTATTGATACCAGTGGTCAGAGGAGAATGGCCAGACTGATTCGAGCTGATAGAAAGGCAACAGTAAATCAAATAACCACCAATTACAACCAAGGTATGCAGAAGAGCATCACTGAACACACAACACGTCGAACCTTAAAACAGGTGGGCTACAGCAGCAGGAGACCACACCGGGTGCCACTCCCGTCAGCTCAGAACAGGCAGCTGAGGCCACAATTCACATTGGCTCACCAAAATTGGACAGCAGAAGATTGGAAAAACATTGCCTGGTCTGGTGAGTTTTTCTTGATTTCTGCTGTGACATTCAGATGGTGGGGTCAGAATTTTGTGTCATCGACATGAAAGCAGGGATCCATCCTGCCTTGTATCAGTGGTTCAGGCTGGTGGTGGTGTGGGGGATATTTTCTTGTAACACTTTGGCCCCTTAGTCCCAATTGAGTATCGCTTAAATGCCTTGGCCTACCTTAGTAGTGTTGCTGACCATGTCCATCCCTTTATGACTTTAGTGTCATCTTTTGATGACTCCTTCCAGCAGGATAACATGCCATGTCACAAAGTTCAGATCATCTCAAACTGGTTTCTTGAACAAGACAATGAGTTTACTTATACTCAAATGACCTCCACAGTCACCAGATCTCAATCCAATCGAGCACCTTTGGGATGTGGTGGAACGGGAGATTTGCATCATGGATGGGCAGCTGTCAAATCTGCAGCAACTGTGTGATGCTGTCATCTGAGAAATGTTTCCAGCACCTTGCTGAATCTATGCCATGTAGAATTATGGCAGTTCTGAAGGCAAAAGGGGGGGTCCAACCAGGTACTAGCAAGGTGTACCTAATAAAATGGCCAGTGAGTGTATCTCCTTGATCTGTCTCATAAAACTGTCAGTGTGCAGACATAACATGTATTTGTCATGTGTTTGTTTTTATTTTGAGTTTGACTGTGAGTTTGGTTTGCTTATCTATTTCTGACAACAGATATGATCGTTTTACTGGCTGTGACTAGGAGAGACTTCTGACCTATTTTTTAACTGTTCTGCTAACATTAGCAGAAATAATTTGAATTGAGAACCAGAAGATGAAATGTAGGACAGGAAACACGCAAAGTTCTTACCCCAGAAAACCAAGCCAATGTATTTTCAAAGCAAAACAAATTCCTAATTCGCAGTTAGAATAACACTGCCAAAGATTTGAATTCCAGGAAAGCAAATGTAGAAAAGAAGAGCAGCAAATGTCACCAGGATTATCTGTCAAACTCAGATAAAGTGGATATTATACAGTCAAACCGCAAATGTCATGTGTCGCAACCTCTGATCCTATTGCCACAGCGATTTCAGTAACAACAGTAATCACAAAAAGATTTACAAAAAAATCCCTCCAAAAAGGAGTAAAAAATTATAAAGTGGAAAGGAATCAAAACAATCACTTCGACCAGGAGAAGAACGTCAAGCCAAATGGCAAAAGTGAAAACCTCAAAGACAGTAGCAGACCGAGAACCAGAAAGGAGTAGCCTTTGAAAAGAGTTAAAAAGGCAATACAAACCTCTCTACTTGATTTTTGAACTAAACTACCAAGAACCACAAGGAGGTGTTTTGTTTATCCATAGAGGGACAACTTTGAGAGCCAATGGCACTGAATTTCTATGAATGGTTGCTGCGTTAATGGTGTGACAGAAGGAGTCAAGAGGTGACTAAGCAGAGTTGCAGAAAAATATGACATGATATTCACTTTGTTAAAATTAGCCAAATAAAAACCAACAGCAGATTCCTCATTAAAAATACTTAGGGGTGCAATAAAGCAGAAATTAAAGTAAAGAAATAATAAACCTTAATTACAAGACACATATTGACGTAAGTGGAATATCAGATTTGTGTTCTAGTAACACCAAAATAGCAAAAAGGGTGAACAAGCCTCAAAAAAACCAAGGACTCTGCTAGGTTGGGGTCTCAGAAGCAGCCCTCCCCCCTATCAGCCTTGCCCCGAACTCAAATGGCAGACTTTTTGGCTCGGAGAAGCTCCAAATGCCATGCCTACACTTTCTCAGAAACCCTGCAACAGGCTATCTCTTTCTTGTTAGACCAAAAGAAAGTGAGTGTTGAGAAATATCTGATCTTGGGCAGTCTTGGCGACATCATACACATAGACGAATTCTGGGTCAGTGCTCCACTGAGCATCGGCGGGGGTAGTTGAGTCATGTGTGGATATTGTACTGTTTGAGTTTCATAGCACTTCTCAAAAAAAAAGTGAGAAACAGCATTAGTTTATGCTGAAAAAAAAGTTTCATCTAATGTATCATCTTCAAATTTTTTCGCAGACTAAGTAAAGTTTTTCTATATAGGTATTGTCAAGCTTGGGTCACAGAGTTGAATGAGAGACAGGAAGGTGAGTGCAGGTTTCCAATTAAAATACAGGTACTTTATTACTGTATAGAGAAGGCAGGTACAGTCTCAAGACTTCATTCAAAATCTGAGCTGTTAACTTCAGCACTCAAGCACACGAGCCCTGGGGGCAATTGTCCTGCTTTAGCTCCCATTTTCAGATTAGAGAACACCAGCTACTCTGAATCATCTCTGTGTCCGACCAGGAGAGCGTGAAGAAGAGCAGGTCAAAGTCCAGTGTTAAATGTTCTAAACATCTATGAAGATATATGATAAGCCTAATCCTGCAGAGGACAACCAATTACTTTGCCCTTGGTTTACTGTGTACCAGATGCAGCAGACTAGCCGTGGCGATGTCCTTATGCTGCAGCCATTAGAGATGGCAACCCTGATCACAACAGTATAGTCATAGCGAAATTTCCATTATAGTGAAATATTTTTATGGTCTCATGAATTTCATTAAAAAGGGATTCCACCTGTATATAGGGGCCTGGCTGAGATCAAGTGAGCCTGTGTTGTGCAGACCAGTTAGGATTCTGGCCTGCTCCTTTGCTCGCACCCATTTTGCCATTGTGGAAACTCACCGTCATATCAAATGCTTTACATGTATGGCAAGTTCATCTGCAATCCCATTTCTTTCTTTTTTTTCTCTTTTTTCCATTTTGTCATTGTACAATAAACACGACACATCTAACAGACGAGCTTCTCTTCTATTTATTTGTTCCAAAACACCCGTGTTCTTTACTTTTCATCATTGTATTTTATTCCTTGTACTTCCAGATCAGCATTCATCAGCTGTGATGCTCACAGAGCCAACCCTACGACTAAAGACAAAGTCAATCATGATGAGTTGCAGACCCATCTGACTGAGTTGTTAGAGATGTCAGATTATACGAGTTGAATTGACAGGAGTGTGCCGCAGCTGCCTTAGACTCACTAAAATGAAGTCTGTGCCAGATAATTGCTGGAAAATACAGTAGTTTAATGTACCTTGGTCTTTATACTTTTGCTTAACCAGACGAGCTCATGGACTGAATGATCTCCTTTCGTTCATCCTCCTTGTCGTGTTCCGCCGACTTTGCCAGCACTCCTTGTGGTCTCCTCATATGCCTATGACATCACAGGGGTACTTGTCAAATTGGGGTGCCAGGACATTGGGGTATGCGGTCAACCTTGATTTGAGAACAGATGATTTTAATTCCTTGGCACAGTCTCAACCTTTTTCTTTCTGCTACAGGTTTTTCATCATCAAGGACAGCTTTCTTCTTTACTATGCAGAAAACGAGAAGAAAAGCTTTGAGACTAACAAGTACTTTAACATCCATCCAAAGGTACGTTTCTTCTGCCCTCAAGCTGAGATTTTCTCTGTTGTTGCTGCAATGCAGGAGGCCTTCACCACAGATAGAGTGTGACATTTAGTCTTGTGAGGCCAGATGATTTTTTAGAGTCTTGCCTGTACTGCTACATATTTACATCACATCCACGTTAAATATGATATATTGTTTGTTATATAAATTTATAATATAAAGTAAATTTCACTTACATTAGCACATTTAAAACTTCAAAATTACAACAATGTGCATGAACCTCCCAACTGCTTCAAAGTGATCAGAACTTCACAAGGACCCCCCTTATTGCTTTGACGTGATTGGAACTTCATGGCTATCAAGAGAGTCCTACCAGGGAAGGCTGGAGCAGGACGGGGGGATTTGGACATATCCATTATTTGCTTTGGTACCATTACTGAGGTTTGAAAGTTGGTATCGATACCAAAGTCAAAATATTAGTACGGACCCAACACTACTCCCATGACCTCTCAAATATCCGTGCAAGGAGTGGTCCCTTTGTCCCGTGGCCAGATTACTCTTCCTGAATCTGAATCTGTTGGATGGAGGGCCCCTTGTTGTACCCCGGTGTACACCCTTGCCAGTGCAGCTGAGGAGTGTGTTCCCTTGGTAACTAAAGCCGCAGACCCTCAAATTAGTTGAACTATGAAGGTCCACTCTATGGTCTAATTACCTAATACTTCATTGAAATGGAGTTAAGAGTAAACCCCATTATAAATGAGCTTTCATAACTAGCTTTGACCACAAACTTCTTCTTTGTATTGTTCACCTTTAATTTGTTCTAGCACTGTGTTACAGTTTTTAAACAAACGCTACCCTGGACTGAAGAATTAACAGACAAAGAGCTCTGCTCAAAAGGTATTGGCATCCCCGGGAAACTTCAATACAGTATTCATAAATAGCTCCTTGGTCGCTGAAAGTAATTAGACCCTCACAGATAAGTCCCTCATGATTTCCTGGCATATGAATTTATCATCTATAGTGCATGGAACTGGATACTGCAGGACAGTCGTTTAACCACATCAGCTTCATGGACTTGCTGGATCAGAATTTGTATTTCCCTCTGGACCTTACCTTATGGTTGTCCATTAGAATCTTTTAGCCATGTCACATTGCACAATTGTTTCAGCTGTATTATGTTGTAGCCTTCATCTAAATAATCTTAGCGAGTTGGAGGCAGTCGGCGGCCTCTAATGTGTCATACCCAGTGGTTCACTCCAACTACTTCATGACTCGCCCTTGAAAAAATCAAACAGATTTGACTTTATCTTTATTTGGAGGGGTTCCTCCTTGTGCATGAGTGCTGGAAGCACAATGTATGTGCAGTGTAGCAACCAGGAATAAGGAATGCGGGTGTTTGAAATCTCACAAACAGATGAGAGGCTCGTCTTTCTCACACTTTGTGTTTTACATGTGAAAACAGAATGGAAAGTAACCTTGTCAAGCAGCACACTATTGGCGGTCAGAACAAGGGGTGAGCACAGCTGCGCTAGGTAGTTGGCACGGGTGTGATGTGGGCAGTCGTGTAAAATGACGTGGCCCAGTGACTGCTTTCGGCTAATCTGACGTATCCCACAACTAGAAGTCGCCTAATGTGACAGCGGAGGTTTTGTGACATTGCTTGCGTATATTTTGTTTTCTCTAAGGGGATTTCAGTATTTGTATACATGCGTTCTATTACATGGATTTGTATCGAACTTAAAAAAAAAAAAAATAGTGGAAATGAGTTTTTTTTAGAGACTACGCAGTACTTCTGTTGAATTGATTTATTTACAATATTCAATGCTTACCCTTTACCTTTACCCTTGTCTTTTGTTAATTGGAACATAACTACTTCCCCTGTCTTTTATAAATGGAGACTTCCACTCCTGTCTGCCAGCCCTGAGGGACTGTTATTACCATCTGAGCAACATTTTGGAGGCATGGAGGCCATATCCAGACTACTACGTTTTTATTTAAAAATAACAAAAACGATCTCCATCCACACTGGCGTTTTCACATCCTGTACTGAGGTACGTATCTCTGCCCAAACTAAAATGCGTATGACATACCTGTTTGCTCACATTAGACCCGTGCGAATCAGTGGAAACAGGAAGAGGACGCATTCTACACGCTAGACACATGGAGAACAGCAATGGTGAATATGAAAAGCAAAAAACACAGATTTGTTTTTTGAACTGATGATGAGGTGGAATTGTTATTGAGATTAACGTATGAGTATAAGGCAAGCAAAGAAGCTGAGAAAATGTAATGAACATGATCCAATCAGGGAAGGGCCACGTTTAAACAGGAACCAATCAGAGTGCGATTACAGTCTGCATTTTCACCCATTCACACCGTGTTTTCAGAAATATATGGTTTCAACAGTCTCCATTTCCAGGGGTTAAAAACTCCTGGGTGGAACAAAGACTAATGTCCACACTTATAGCTGTAGAGCACATCAAACTCAATGGCTGCAGCTGCTGGATCTCATCACCCTGAAGATGTTAGATTATATGACTACAAATTACAGGAAATGACAGATTGTCGCCTGCGCATGACTTTTCAAAACTGTTTTAACATTGACAAGTATGATGAGCTGGTCACATTTTGATAGCCAATGGATGTGCTGTCTGACCGCACTGGTGGCTTTAGGAGTGTTTTCTTGTTATATATAGCATGTCAAGACCCAGCCTTGCACTTTCTTTTTCCTTTTTTCTGTTTTGCCGTAGTAAGACAAACACGGGACACATCTCTCTTCTGCTTTGCGGAGTCCAGAACACCCACCTTTCTTCTTTCCTTGCCACTGCACTTTATGCAATGAACTTCTGGCTGGTTGTCAAATGTCACGTACAGGAGCTGCTCCCATTACTTAAGAGATCACTAAACGTCTTTGTGCACTGGGATGTCTTACTGCACGGCCAGAGGTCACAAGTGTGTGTTACAACTGTCCACATTCATGTAAACGAATACTACATGTGAAAATGACTGGAAAACTCACGTATTGTGATGACAGCCTAAGACACTACCACAAGATCAAGTGCAATTAAGTGTTTAGGGTCAGATCTTGTCCATTCTTTTGAGCATACCAATAGGGAGCTCTTTAGTTACAGAAATATCCCCCCTCCTACATTGCCCCTTCCTCTTCCTCCTCCTTCCTCTAGAAGAGTAACCACCAAGTCCTTCAAAGGGATTTCTAATCAAGGTTATCATTTTCCTAATGCTTCCTAATGATACTGTGCCTTCCTTGCAATTGTAATGAAATCATTTGCTGTTACCTTGTGATTTTCCTTGGCCTCACCAGAACCCCCAGCCACCCTTGGTTGCCCCCAATTTTGTCACCACTGGCTGCCATACTAAACCTGTAGCTGAATTTTTGACTGTACAGTGGATTCAGAAAGTCTTCAGCCCCCTTCACTTTTTGTACAGTTTATCATGTTGTAGAATTAATTTGAAATGGATAAATTTGCCATTTTTTACTCATCAATCTGCACTCAATAACCCATAAACAGAAACTGAAAACTTTTTCTGTGAAGGTGTTCAAATCTGTTGCAATTCCAAAACTGAAATCTCTCATTCCTAGAAGTATTGTGACTCTTTGCTGTGACACTGCAGATTGTGCTCCGGTGCCTCCTCTTTTTCCTTAAGATATGTCCAGATGTTGACTGGAGCCCACCTGTGGCACGAGGAACTCATTGGACATCATTTAGAAAGGCACACGTGTACCTGGGTATAGAAGGTCCACAATTCATACTGCATGTCAAGACAACCAAACCGTTTATGATTAAATTTTTTTTGTATTTTTTTTTGTTCTTTATTTTGTCTTATGAAATTTCTTGTATTAGGAATTTGTATGTTTTCGCAAACCCCTTGGGGTCAGAGCTCAGGGTCGGCCATTGCACAGCACCACTGGAGCAAGGGCAGGATAAGGGCCTTGCTCAAGGGCCCAGCAGAGTAGGATCCCCTTTGCCAGTAATGGGGATTCAAACTGGCAACCTTCTGGATACCAGTGCAGATCCTTAGCCTCAGAGCCGTCAAATTGTGGTGAGATATACAGATATACAGTTGTGCTCATTAGTTTACATACTCTGGCAGAATGTGTAAGATGTGTGCCATACTTTAAATAAAAGATGACTGATTAGGCAAAACACATTTCCATTTACTTTTAAAGGAATCCAAATTAAACTATAAGGCACCAGAGAACAGCACAACTATAATAAGGAAAATAATGAGATGGTCCCTGTTCAAACGTTTGCATACCCTTAGTTCTAGCTACTGCGTATTGCCCCCTTCAGTATCCATGACGGTATGCTGTCTTTTGTGATAGTTGTGGATGAGGCCTTTGATTTTCTCAGGTGGTAGAGCTGCCCATTCTTCTTGGAGAAAAGCCTCCAGGTTCCATAAATTCTTGGGTTGTCTTGCATGAACTGCATGTTGGGAATCTCCCCAAAGTGGCTCAATGATATTGAGTCAGGAGAATATAATAGTCACTCCAGCACCTTCACTTTTTCCTGCTGTATTCACTGAAGGGTCGCATTGGCCTTGTGTTTTGGATCATTGTCATGTTGGAAGATTCAAGTGGGTCCCATGCGCAACTTCCGGACTGATGAATGCAAGTTGTCCTCCAGTACTTTCCGGTAACATGCGGCATTCATCTTGCCATCCGTTTTCACTAAGTTACCTGTGCCACTGTAGCTCACACACCCCCAGAAATCCACCTCCGTGCTTCACAGTAGGGACTTTTCATCATGGGCCTTGTTGAGTCTTCACCAAACAGAACATGTATGGTTATGACCATAAAGTAACATTTTGGTCTCATTGTGGTGTTATGGGTCCACAGCTCTCCCAGCAAAGGCCAGCAGTTTTATTTAAATAAATATATCACCGCGCTCACGGCTTAGGAGGGGGCGTAGTGACTGTAGCGAGCCGCATGGCAATCTGCAGTGTGGGCGTTTCTCACCCAAGTGCACAGGTGAGAGACTGCCCACATCCGTGATTGTTCTTGTGGCTAATGGGCTGCTGCTGCCATGTCCTCTCTGAATATATAGAGAAGCCCGAGACGGTTAGGGGGAATAAAGAGGAAAAGAAAGGAAGGAGAATGGGAGGTAGCGAGAAGACAGGAAGCAGGTGGAGAAAGTCGGTGTGAGGAAGGAGAGTGAGAGCAGGCTTGCATTAGAGAGAGCAGGCAGTTGGGAAGAGAGCCCACGAGGGGAGTGTTTGGCTGACACTCTGTGGGGCTGAAGGAAGCGGTGGCTCCAGCTGAGTGACTAAGTAGCTGGAGTGACCAGTAGAGGAATCGACTTGGACGTTGCTAGGAGCGGGAGTCAAGGAGGCTTTGGACTGGTTTAGCCTCAGCGTGAGCGCCTTGGCCGCTGGGGAATTGACCAAAGTCTCGGTCCGGTTGGGAGTCCAACGAAGCCAAGGATCGGAGGGCTACCAGACCTGATTGAAGGGCAGCTGTTCCTGCAGGTAGGCGACTCTCCTGTAGAGCAGCCCGAGATGGGCGTAGCAGGGGAGCCGCCATGGTAACAGAAGACACCGGGCTTATTTGGTTTTAACATATTGTTTCCTGTGACATTTTACCTTGTGGTTTTTAGAAGAGTTTTTCTATTGTTTTTAACCTCCACTTTTCACATGTTTTATGGATTATTTATTTATTGAACTTTGCAAAGTTGCACTTTTGTTTTGGATTGTTGTAAATAAAAGCACTCTGCACTTTTGAATCATCCCCTTGCTCAAATGTTATTGCCTCACTGTCTAGCTCATCGGTGACATTACCGACGGTGTTGGGTTCAAGGGCTCCCTAACAGCTGATGGGAGCACAGAGCTGAACCCGTATCGTCACACTCATCACTCCAAAAGTCTTTGTTTCAGAACTTTGGATGCTTGACTTAATGTTGTTTGTCATTTTGAAAGTGGGCTGTGTTGTGGTGTTGGCACAGTAAAGGCTTTTTTCTTGCAACTCGACCGCACAGCCCATTTTTGTTCAAGTATCTCCTTATTGTGCCTCTTGAAACAGCAACATCACTTATTTTCAGAGAAGCCCGTATTTCAGCTGAAATGACTTGTGGGTTTTTCTTGGCATCTTGACAAATGAGCATGGCAGTTGTGGCTGAAATCTTGGTTGGTCTACCTGACCGTGCCTGGGTAACAACAGAACCCCTAACATTCGACTTTTTTTCAGAGTCTGCAACACTTCTGACAGGAATTTTCAGATCTCTGGATATCTTTTTATATCCTTTTCCTGATTTATACAAATTAACAACCTTTTCTAGCAGGTCCTTTGACAGTTCTTTTGCTTTTCCCATGGCTCGGTATCCAGCAAAGTCAGTGCAGCTCAGCATGAATTTAAATTGAGTATGTATACACAAAATCTGATTACAATCCAAGATGTTACAGGTGTGGAAACTCTCCTTTAATTTATCCTTAATTTGTACCCGTGTGTGTCAACTTGTGTGTATATTATCAGCTCCAGAATTCAAGGGTATGTAAACTTTTGATCAGGCCCATTTGGGTGATTTCAGTTATTATGATTTAAAAGGGCACAAACAATTATGTGATAATAAATTGCCTCACCTGACCACTCCCTCATTAAAAACGATTACAGTACTTATATTTTCCAAACAATGGCCAGTATTTTCACAGATTCTGCTAGGGTGTGTAAACTTATGAGCACAACTGTAGATCAGGGCAAGGGGATTAAACCATTTGTAAAGCTTTGAGTGTTCCCAGCAGCACAGTGGCCTCAAGAATTGGGAAATGGAAGAAGATTGCAACCACTGGGACTCTTCCTAAAGCTGACTGTCCAGCCAAGTTGAATAACTGGGCAAGAAGAGCCTTGGTTAGGTAGAGTGACCAAGAACTCAGTGGTGAATCTAACTGAGCTTCAGAAGTTCTCAGCTGAGATGAGAGAATTTGTCGGAATATTGGACATCTTAGCAGTACTCCATCAGTCAAGTTGGTGACTAGAATGACTAATTAGCAGCCACTAGCAATTAGCATTGGAGTTGAGGTATTGAAATATTATTGGTCTTCTGTTTTTCTGTTGAAAAAAGAGAAAAGGCATTAGTACTCTGTTCCAATTCTGTATCTTTTGTTCTTTCACGCTCATTTGGGACCTTTGGCTGTTGGGGTTCAAGGACAGGGAGACTCAACAGAACTGAGGGAAGGATGAATGCCGCCAAGTGCAAAGATGTCCTTGAAGAAAACCTGCTCCAGAGTGCACACCATCTCAGACTGGGAAGACGGTTCAATGACCTGAAGTACACATCTGAAACAATGCTGGAGTGGCTTTAGGACAAGCCTCTGAGTGTCCTTGAATGGCCCAGGCAAAGTCCAAGGTTAAACCCCATAGAACATGTGTGGAGAGCCCTGAAGATGGCAATTTACTGTTGCGTCCCATCCAAACTAACAGACCTTGAGAGGATCTGCTGGGAAGAATGAGAACAACTGCCCAAATGCAGAAGTGCAAAGAGTGTAGGGATTTATCAAGGAAACTCAAAGTTGGAATTGCTGCCAAAGGGGCTTCTACAAAGAATTGAATTACGGGTCTGACTGCTTCTACAAATGAGAGATTTCAGTTGAGTTTCTTGAATTGTGAATTGATGGCCCCAGATGGCACCCACTGCACACCCAACCTACCTGGAAAGGAGTCTCTCTTTGAACTGCCTTTCCCAAGGTTTCTTCCATTTTTTCCCTACTAGGGTTTTTTTTTTTGGGATTTTTTCCTTGTCTTCTTAGAGAG
Source organism: Erpetoichthys calabaricus (assembly GCF_900747795.2). Taxonomy (NCBI): domain Eukaryota; kingdom Metazoa; phylum Chordata; class Cladistia; order Polypteriformes; family Polypteridae; genus Erpetoichthys; species Erpetoichthys calabaricus. The sequence continues at coordinate 53,072,628 of NC_041409.2, forward strand.
TCAAGGCTGGGGGGCTCTCAAAAGGCGGGGGCTGTTAAACCCATTGCAGCACTCCTTGTGTGACTTTGGGCTATACAAAAATAAATTGTATTGTATTGTATTGTGTGCAGGGTGTTATCCCGCTAGGAGGGTGCATCGTAGAACCTCGGGAAGAGTCGGGTATGCCTTACGCCATGACAGTGTCTCATGACGACTTCCACGTGAGTAGAGCACACTTCACACTTTCACAGTGACTTTGATCAGATCAACTCCAGTCTGATGATTGTGTTTAGAAGTGGAGTTCTGTATGGAGTTTGTTTGTTCTTCTCAGGTTCCTGTGGGTTTCCAGTGACTCTAAAGTAAGACTCTGTGTATATGGGCTTGAGCATGTCTGCTACCCTAGATCTTAAGTCCTCCATCCCAGTTATCGCAAATCTTCATTACCAGCTCTTCAAATGAGTCCCATCTAAATTGAAAATTTCCCTCCATTCATTCTAAATCTGTTTTTTCAAATACAGAGTTACAGGTAGTTGAGGCCTATCCTGGCAGCATCAGGCACAAACCAGGCACTGTAATTTTAGTGCAGGGCACCAAGCCCATGTAGATTCCTTTGGGATAAAGGAAAGGAGAACAATAAAAGAGAACAGGGAGAAGATGCAAACTCCATAAAGACGGACCAAGCCAGGCTTCAAACCCATCTGTCTGAACTCGTGAGATTACAACCCTGATGCCACACACCCCAACACATATTTGTTTTATTTAAAGGGTAACATCATCCTGGCAGCTGAATCTGAGTCTGAACAAGCCCAGTGGTTGGACCTGCTACAAGAATCAGGAAAAGTGTAAGACCCTCGATATCACTGGAGACGTTTCCAGTGTCGTGACGTTATTTGTGTTTAGAGGGAAAGGATGATCCTGAAAATGACAAGCTTATTGTTTATTAATGTGGTCATCTTTTTGTGTTTAGATTTGCTTTGCTGTGTCTTGTTGGTAGTAAAAGACTTTATGTACAACAAATGTTGTTTAATCCTTAAATCCAAAGTGTGAACTAGTGAATTAGCAGAGTACATCTTCATAAATCTTCCCTGTCTGCCACAGCACCTGGAAAAATGCCCAGCTAGGAGAAGCCATGATTGAAAGTCTTGAAGCTCAAGGACTGCAGCTGGCAAAGGAGAAGCAGGAGTATCTGGGTGAGCTTTGTGTACTGCCAACCAGTCGATAATAAATGGAACTGCAGTGATGACATGGGAGTGATGGCACCGTGCTGCGGTGGGCGATCTGTAGGGTGCGCAGTGGGCAGAGAGAATACTGACTCAGAAAACGAGGCTAGAAAGTTAGATCGCCAAATGCTTATATTTACATTTTTTCCCCAGACTTTTCTGATATTTAATTGTGATGTTGTGAATCTTCTAAGGATTTTGAGGTGCACAGCATTCACATTTTTATAATAGAATTTTGATAAGATAAGTATTTTGCTTCATTTCCTTGAGCACTACCATTTCAGGGCATTTGTTTCATTGTTGTGCCAGACCTGATCTGTGCATTTATTTTTATTATTGAAATTGTTATCAGTTATTAGAAACTATTTTGCAGTGTTTCTGTTGCAATTTTATTTTTCCCTAGGAGCTGATTTGTTGTGTTGCTGTCATTATAAAGTGACAATGGTCGCTATTGTAAGCAGCCATGGAAGTTGTGTCGTTGACATTTTTAACATACCATTATGTCACTATCCGAGTTTCCACGTATTAAAGAAAAATCTTGTCACAAGTGAAGGGGCAACTAGGAAAAGGGTTTTGCTTTAATAACTCTAATTTAAACCCAAAGTGCAACAACACTACATGTGTCAAACACGTAAAATACACATGTGCCCCCGGCCAACAACAGGCGGCAATAGCTTAAGTAATACTCATTGTATTGGCCAACAGGCATTTCTGTATCTCCACAAACGTATCTTCGTTTGTGTGCTTTGTACTATTAAGATTTCCCAGTTGTGACTTTTATTTTTATTTCTCATTCAGTGGCTTTTGGGGTTTTGATTTGAGCACTGACATTCGATAGGACTGATCTTTGGGTCGGACTTTCCACTTCTTTTAAATTTGGTAACCTTTCATGCACAAAGCCAACATTTTCCCCATAGCAACTATATGTTAACCACTGCTCAAAATGGTGCCACTCATGGAATATGAACTGGTGTTTAGAATGGTTCAAAAATATTTAAATGACAGTATTTTAAATAATGGTATACACCATGTGAAAACATTCTGGCTGAAATTCTCATCGTTCAAAACCTTCTAAGGGAGCCAATGACTAACATCTACCATATAGCAAAGTCCAAGTGTGTTTCTGGTCCCTGATTGGTCAGTTTGGCTTTGGTGAGACAATCAAAAGAGACACATTAGAAGAAGTAAAGATGTAGGAGGTACGCTGAGAGAGAGTTGCCTTCAAAGATGGGAAGTATAAAAGCAGTCAGGGGGAGAGCAAGGCACTTTGAAATGGCAAAGTAAAAGAAGTAGGCTTAATGGGAATGTGCCCTTACCTACATTAAAAATGATTATATACTGAGTATACTTTATACATAAAATATATGTTGCCATACCTTGCATAACTGAATAACCCTTATGGCACAATAACAATTCAATACATTTATGGTCACTACAGTATTTGAATTTAATAATCTTCATGTTTGAAAAGGCTGACTTGCATAAATAAGTAGAGCCGAATAATGCAGTCAAAGAGGCAGCACATTTCCTCATGTTTGGGTACTTTTCCTCTGTCAGTAAGTTCCAAAACTGTCCATGAGCCCCAGACTTCAGCTGAATGTCATCCTGTAGTGTCAAAATCTCATCCTCCAGTGTAGAGGAGTTTTAGGTGAAACAGTGTTGCAATTTTTAATGCGGGTGAATCCCCCTCAACATCTTCCCTAAATGGATAGCACTTAAATGTAGCGATTGGCTGAAGTAAAGCTGAGTCTTAAAACCGTCTGTCAAAGTCTGACAATTTTCAATCTGCTCTGTGTAGCGTATGCTGTCAAGTTGCGCACACGCCTTCCATTGCGTCTCCAGCTCTGACGCGACGTTTTGGATGTTCTCCAAATCAAGGCTCTGCAGCTTTGAGGGCAGATGTTTGAAAGCATTAACTGAGCTAATCATACTGACCATGGTTTTGTCTTTTCCTTGCAGCTGTAAATTAAGCTCATTCAACATGTTGGTCAGATCAGAAAAAAATGCCAAGTCTAGTAGCCATTGATCGTTATTAAGTTGCTTGTATTCTGCATGTTTAAGGACAAGGAGAAACTCCTTTTCCTCCGGCCAGGGGTCTCGAAATCTCAGCAGGAATTTCTCCCTAGCCATCTGCCTCAACAAAGGCATCTCTCCATCTTGGAAGGACTTCTTATGCTTAACGATCGTGTGACTCACCCGGAATGATGCTTAGGTGTGTCTGCCTTTGCTTTTGAATTCAGCTGAGTGAAAAATGACGGCTGTCCGACTAACTGCGATTTTAGTTCCCTCTCCTTTCTCTTTCTCAGATCGCTTTTTGGAAGGAAGTCAATTTTGTAGTTTTTATGAACAGTTCGAAAGTGCCTTTCCACATTTTCCTTCTTTGGAATAGCAATGATAGATTAACAGATCAGACAAACGCACTTCGATTGTGGCAGACTTTTGCAGTAGCTAACGCGTTTGATCGTGTGTGCGGGATGACCAGTGTGTTAGAAGAAAAGAGATCTCAGACTGGCCGCCCTGTATGTCAATCAAGTGGCAGTTGCCATAGGGAGGATATATGATAGACTAACATTGAAAAAAAAATTTTTTTTGAATGCAACGCGATCTACCTGCAGTACCTTTCCGATCTACTGGTCGATCGCGATCGACGTATGTAGGCCAACAGATAGCAAATATTTATTACCTGGCTATTGAATATGTAATTAAATAAGGGGATCATGATAGGAGAAGTTTAGAGATGTCTCATTTTTACAGCTTCTTGGACTTTAAGCTTGAAAGTCATGATTGACTAGGCCCAAACTGACCACAATGCCGCTTGTGTGGACTATCCAGGCCGTTAATCTTTGGTAAAATGAAGAATGTCAGTCAGTCAGTTTTCTAATCCACTTAGATCCTGAACAGGGTCGCAGGGGTCTGCTGTAGCCTATCCCAGCAGGCATAGGACACAAGACAGGAACAAATCCTGGTTTGTGCTCCAGTCCATCGCACAGTGAAGATGGTAAGTAAGTGAATTCAATGATAAGTCTTAAGTCTGAGCCTTTAATTTTGACTAAAAATATTCAGTCTTTAAAAATGCTTCCAACATCTGCTATCTCAAACACATAGAGAACATCAACGGGTTCACTCACACAGTTGTCAGACTGAGTGGCTATTGAGTTGTCCGGATATGCCAGTGCTACTGGATCTGAGTAGGATGTCTGGCTGGGGTCTTTAATTATCCAGTTTTCCTGTGTGTTATACACCCCTTGAGCAGAAGACAGCTGGGTACCACTAATGTTTTGAGCTGAATATTCCCCCTCCATAGTGCCCTGCAGCCCAAGTAGGTGCCATCTCAAGATTTTATACAGCCAACAAGTCAAACTGCACGATGCAACAATACAGTTAGTAAGTTGTAGGTGGAGACCCCCAGGTTGAGGAGATTAACGTGCTGGTTGGGCCTTCATGACAATTATTAAGATGCGTTTTGTCCACTTTAGGTCACTCAGTGAGGGGATGGCATTAATGTATCAGGTTAGCATACAGGAGGACACTTTGAAGAATGCAGGGCCCTGATCATCAATGTCTGATGACGCTAAGAAATCTATCAGAATTTCCACTGCTCCTTGTTATGTGCTTTTTTGATTATTTCAGTATCATGAGATCTTATTTTGTGCCCACTTTCTAGATAAGCTTATGGAGGAAACAGAAGAATTGTGCTCCCAGAGAGAACAGAAGGAGGTACTGTACTCATGCTCTTCTTCTTGGGGCTGAAGTTGCCAGGCTCGGGGGTCCTCCTCTGCCTCCGTTGCATATTTCTTGCCTTTGTTTTATTTTCCATAAAGTAATATGCCACACCAAAAAACCTTTTTTTGTATCTGTTATTTATTCTGTGTTGTTTGTAGTGATGGCCAAGAACAACTTTTAGCTGCATGTTATCAAGAAGAACAGAGGTCATAACATTCCTGATACAATTGACTTGAATGGAGACCCAGCTTGAACAACACTAAACACTATTAAAATGCCTGTAAAAAAAAATCTGAAATTACATGAGTCACACAATCCAAATGTCAAGTTTGTTCACACATGTTGTTAAATAAGCCACTTTCAGAAAAGGTTCCTGTGCACCATAGTGAAGTGCACAAACAAGACTTGAAGGCCCACATCCAACCTCATTCACTGCTCAGTCTTCAGGGTTTTTCAAAGGCTGTTTGTGAACCTCCACCTTTGAACTGACCTTCTGCTTGTTGATTGTTATTAGTCCTCCCCACACCATCTGAGGCAATGGCAGTGCACCACCACCTATCTCTGATGCCTGCTGCTGTGGAAGCTTTCTGGAGACACATGCCTCCAAGTTTTTCCACTGTTTGGTGCCAGATTTCTTTAGGTCTGCCAAGGTTCCTTTTCCCTTGCAGTGCCCAGTGGATGGCTGTCCTTCAGAGGGAGTTGGATGCCATTCAACAGACATGTCCCAGCCATCTCTATTGACACAACAGTTTGACATCTGCTATGTTTGTCCTGAAGTCCCTGTTTAAGATGGAGTTTGGCCAGAAGGTCCGCAGTATTCAGCGCAAACATTTAGTCTGGAATATTTCAAGTTTTCTTTTGATGGAGGCGGTGGTCTTCTAGCATCATGAGCCATGCAGAAGGATGGTAACCATGTTGCTCTTAAATATCCTGATCTTAGTGTAGATACTCAAGTTGTTGGATCTACTTGTTAATAGACTTCAGATTTGCACAAACACAAGGCTTACTTACCACCAGTTTATGTTTTCACCTGCTTATCTTTAATCTCTAATGGTACTCTGGTACTCTAATGGTGACCTGAAGTGAAGCATCATGGTAGCCAGTGAATGAGTGATTACTGGGAAGGAGAGACCAGTAAATGAAGGGGGGAGGTGAGTCTTCAATTCAAAAGCACAGTTCAGTTTGAATGAGCTTCACTGTCATGCATGAGAATGTTTCTTTAGTAATACTGCATTTTAGCCCAAACTCTTGAGACTTGGTGAGCATATGGTTGAATGCCTGGCATTTGGATTATGCAACACAAGTAATTGGAGATTTTTCTGGTCGTTTTGATATTGTTTGCTGTTGTTCCGACTGTGTCTCCATTGAACCACATTGTATCAGTAGTTTTGTGATCGTTGGCCCCTGCAAACAACAGAGCTAAGCATCAGAATGATTTTGGGTGAATATTCCTTTAAAGTCTTGAACCTGTTGTGGCAGAAGCACACTGCTGAATGAAGGCACTCGGAGACCTGAGGATGCCTTATTGCGTGATGTACACACAAGTCTCAATTCAAATGAAATGAGTGCCCAGCAATGGGGCCGTCTTACTTTTATTTACAGTTCTTATCAAGAGATCACACCTCTCTGACTCCCAGCTTCCTGTTACCTTGGTCCTGCCTCTAAATAGTACCACCAATATTTCCCAGCCTAATGAGCATAGCACTCAGTCTAATCCATCATGGCCACTTGACAGGCCTTCTCCCCACCTTGAAGCCGTCCAGTTCCTGCCACCATTATCTCTAGCCCTCAGCTCACATTCACCACCTGGCCTGTCAGCCTTTCTACATACCTGACCTTGACTCATGAAACAGTGGTGGTTTCCAGTGTGGAACAGACAGACACAGAGGCACAACTCCAAAGAACACAGGGCTTTTATTGTTTTTTTTCCCTTGTGGGAAACATCTTCCCCGTCTCCCACAATCACAACAACACAGTCCTAAGCACAGTACTCAATACAATTCTTCTCCTTTTCTTTCTCTTTATTTCTTTCTTCTTCTTTTTCTCCTCCACTCCTCCCGGCAAGCTTCGTCTCCCTCCTCCTTACTCTGGCTCACCGAGTAGAGTCTGCTTGCCCCTTATATAAGGCACCTGGAAGTGCTCCAGGTGTTTGATGATCTACTTCTGGGTGTGGAGGAAGAACTGCCCATGAGGGCTCAGCAGCAACTGCAGCACCCCATGGTGGTGCCCATGACCCCAACAGGGCTATACCAAACTCCAACTCTCATGGGAGTCTTAGGCACCTCTGCCATCTAGCGCTCCGGGAGAGGTAACGCTCTGGCCACATTTGCTCCTCTGATCCTCCCAGCGTGGAGGCATCCCGGCTGGGCAAAGGCCCTGGCTGCCTGCCACACCAGCTTGCTAAGAAAAATAAAAATTTACAGGCACAGGCCATTTTCTGATTTTACCCTTGCTATACTAACGTGCACTAAGATATAATTCTTATTTTCATATATGCTCATGATTCTCTTTGAATATATGCAAACCATCAAGTTTAAGAATATACTTTTCTATAAACATTTCCTGTACAACTTCTTATTGTGGTCCTTGCTGGCTTGATTAAGCTATTCCACTGCACAAAAGAATGAGGCAGACACTAGTATCCAAAGGGTTAATGGAGTTTGTCTAGTACATGAAGACAAACCAAACTACTGGCAGCACTCAGTTTATGATACACTAACTTGGGTTCTTCGTGAAGCTTCAAAGGCCACATGAAAAAGGACTTCCAGTCTAGAAGAGCCGCCAGTGCTGCACGCCGATGAGGAGCAGAACACTTTAAGTGCTGCGTTTGTCCTGTGTCCCTGTGTTTTCTGTTAGGTGACAGTCCGATAACGTTTATGAATGTTCACTGCACTCTTTCATAAGCTCTAGTGTTAAAAGCAACTGTATGAAAGTGAAGAGTGGCCATTTTGGTTTCCTTGAATGTCTCCATGGGCATACATAGATATAGCAGATAGCACTTTATTTGCCCCAAGGATGAAACTCATCTTTTTGCAGAAGCTCAAAAGAGATTCTAACAAACAGACCAAACAACCCCCTGAAACACACAGAAGAATTCCAAAAAAGAGCAAAAACCTGACTTGGCCAACGATAAAAGAGCAGTCCCAGTCCTAATTGTTATGACTTCAGAGGGCAACTAGAACATTTTTTGGAGGTTTCCTGCAATGCTTTTTTAAATGCTTTTTGTATAAAAAATACATTTAGTAAATACAATTTGACTCTAGTTGTAAATGGCCACTTGGAGTAATGTGCACTAATGGCAGTTCTGTGACTTGAGCAGAGGCTGGAGAAGCTGAATCAGGTTCTAGAAGAAGAGAAGCAGCAGTTTGAGGAGGTGGTGCAAGAACTGAGAGTCGAGCAGGAGCAAATAAAACGGTAAACCTTTGCCAACTCTTCTTTATGTCTTTCATCACTCAGTATCTTTTAATCTCCTTTTTTTATTATGTTGTCACAATGGGTCTGGAGGGCTCCATGTCAATTAGCACATGCAAGTGAATACATTACTGTTATCGGCACTTGTGACAACAAGGACCCCGTAATGATAGCTTAGTGGCTAGTGCTGCAGATCTGCAGCTCCAGGGACCTGCATGTAGTTTTCACCCACGTCCATGCAGACCTGCGTGTTAGGTACACTGGTGAGCCTTAAGGGTGTCCTGTATGCCCCTCAGGGCTGGATCCATGTAACCCCAGAATGGAAAAGGCTGATGTGAAAAAAAGACTTGGTAGGTCCATGTTTGAACATTTTCTCCCCATATTCTGCTTCCCTGTTAAGACAAGGAGCAGCACATGAATGGCACCCACATTGCAGGGTTTACTTTTGAATTTGCGTGCCTGGTGCCACTGTGGGTAGTGGTCCATTCTTGGTGTGGTTTTGGCACACTCACCACTCCAGTGTTCACGTGGGTTTCCTTTGTAAGATCTCAATTTGGGGTTCAACTGATTGTATGGGAGTGTAGCCTCCTGCAAAGCAATGCCATCCTAGCCAAGGTTTTGTATTTTACATACTCTTGGTGTTTGCACCCTTAGTCTTCTTAATGGATAGAAGCAGCTTCAGGCTAGCAATACCTTAAATCAAGGATCGCTAGTTTAACACAAGGAGGTGATTCCCGATGAGTTGAAATATACACTGTCCGGGTATTTCTAAACCCGAGCCTTCATTGTGAGGTAACAGTCGGGTCAGCCTGTCGTCTTCTCTTTGCCCACTTGCTGGCTTGTCTTCCTGTCTCTGGGAGATGCTGCTTGTACCTAACTGATAACAATCATACATTGTCCAACATAGATTTGCATCCAGGTTCAGATTTCACCCATAATGCCCCATGCTCTCTAGCTACACTGGTTTGTGATGGTGCTGCCGATGCAGTTCAAGGGCCTCATACTCAGGATGGAGTGTCCAATGCTAGGCAGAAAATCCTCGGTGCCTTCGCATTTGCTGGAGCCTGCACACCAGACAGCACAAAGCACACTCCTGAGAAGTTACAAAGAGGCTTTGGAAGTTAAGAATTTCTGGCTGTTCACCAATAAAAGTGTTCCAGTTTGTTTCATGGGCCTTTGTTTGGATTATCATGTCATGGGGAGCAGTCAACTTTAGGATGAAAGCTATGTGAAGCCTGTGACTGGACTGCAACGTTACCCACAATCCCCAAGTGCAGTCCAACTGCATGCATAGCTGCTCATTTGGAATTTAATCCCAATGTGAGAAGTTAGCTTTACATGCCTGCCACTGCTTCTCGCATCTTTCACATTCAATCAGACCGCACTGTCAAAGGGTGCCAGTTTTAGGTAATTTTGGGCCCATTGTGTTTTGACGACTGTAATGATGGCGCTTCATTATTCTTGACAGTGAGCTAAACCTGACAGCCCAGTCTCTGTGTGCAGTGGAAGCTGAGAAGAAGCAGCTGCATTGTTTGACGGAGTCGCTGCAGAAAACACTGGAGGTGAGTAAACTGTGGAATTACGTGGTGGCTTTTCACTCTCACAGTCATCCTGCATGATGATGGTAGCCTTCTCCTTTTTTGTTTTACTTTTGGGCTAGTCCTGCTTGCCTAACTGACATTTGTTTAATGGCAGTTAAGTGTTTTAAGGAGGTAAGAGGGTAAAATGCCTTCTACAAAAGTCTGTTCCTCCTCCTCCTCCTCCACAGCAGCAGATAAATAAAAGGGAGACTCAATAAAAAGACCCACTTAGCTTGATGTAATGTGAATGGCCAATACATTTGGGCAGCATGGTGGCACAGTGGCAATTCTGCTGCTTTGTAATAAGGAGACCAGGGTTCATGTCCCAGGTCCTTCCTATTATGAACCACATTTATTTTTTCTGGCAATGATATATGATCTACCTTGTAATAATGTTATTTATGGTCAGTTAGCTCAGTTAGTATTTCAATTGTACAACGTATGTACTGCCTTATGAAAGTTATGAATTGTTTTTTTGTTGGTATTTAAAGATACTGTGTTGCCATTTTGTTTTTATTTGAACATCACTGTTTTAGTACTTGATTGCTAGGCAGTTGCCAGGGTGACTCCCTCGTGGAGGTCATGCTCCCATGTCAATCCCATAATGATATAAATATTGTCCTTCTGAAACTTTTGTTATCTGATTTGGTGGATAAATTTAGAAATCTTTGCACAAAAAGCTCCTGTGATTATTTTCTGGTTTTGATCCTGCTTTGTTTTCTTTTTCAAATTATAGTTTTTACCTTTCCCTTGGGGTTTAGTAGCCAATTCTGTTGCCTTCCTGGTTTTCATTCTTGCCTGCCAGTTGACTTTTTCTTCTTAGCCTGTATGCTTCTTTTTTACCCTGACATCAGAACACTCCCTGAGTGGAGTTTGCGTGTTCTCCCTGACAATGTCTGGGTTTCTTCTCTAAGTCCAAAGACACGCAGATTAGATAAATTGGTGATGCTAAATTGGCCCTAGTGTATGTGTGTGTGTGTGTGTGTGTATGTGTGTGGTCAGCCTGTGATGGCACCCAGGCCTCCCTTCCAGGGACTCTTCCTGCTTTGCACCCGATGGGCTCCAGCTGCCCTGCGGCCCTGCCTTAGATAAGAAGGTTAGGAATATGGATGGATGGTCATTAAGGTCCACATGCGAGAAGCCCAGGTGTCCCTAAGCACAAAAGCCTCAAACGATGACTCAAAAATGTCCTCTAGAGGGAGAATTACCATCAGTCCCCAACAAAAAACAAAAACAGCATTAAAGAATCTATACAAAATGAAAATATTAATTTTAACAGAAGCTCTGTAGAACAAAAATAAGCCCTGTGGAGCACAAAGGCACAGAGGGCAATGCCTTCCAAATAGGTGCCTGAGTCAAATTCACAGAGCCAGTTCAGGATAGAGAGAATACCTTTACTGGCACATGTGTGGAGCCACCACAGTACCAGGAAGGAGATGACTGAATTACAGCTGTTGATTACACTTCATAAATACAATTAATTACAGGATTACATGATTAGTGAGCATTTGTTATGTCATTGAAAGTTACAGATAAATGGACCCTTGGAGTCAGGCCTACTGCTCTCCTTGCTTGTGCTGGTTTTTCTTATCAATACTTGACTTTGTGTAAAACTAACAGTGGAACAGAGTCACAGAATAAGAGGCTTTAATTAAAATACTTGCTAAGAGTGCTAAGGGCAAAAGTTAACAGGTAACAAAAGCTAACAGTCAAAATCAACTCTGACGTAGGCAGTCACAAAAGCAAACAAAGTCCCACTGCAAAATCAAAGAATGGTCAAACATCTGAGCTGAAAGGTCAAAAATCCAGTAATCACAAAAAAAAGCACAGAAATAACTCAAGAGAAACTCTCCAAGCACCTAACGCATTCACAATGATCCGCAAGGGATTTCCCTCAGTGTTTATAGGGCTGAGGGCAGTTCCTTGATGGTAATGGGTAGGTGGTCCCACCTATTGGGGGACCACCCACAAAACACAAGAAACATAATTAAAGACGCCTCAATGTAAAGAAACTAAATAATCAGCAATGTTAACATAAACAATGAACAATATAGACTTAAAAACTGCATTTTAACCCCAGCTAGGGAAGGAACAATGGCTAAAATACAACCTCCAATTCTTTTCAGTTCAAGTTAAGCATGGGTACTGTATGTCGTTGTCAACGGACAAACTTATCTCGGGATTTCTCAGATTTATGCATGGTGTGAGGCTGCTGTGAAAATATGCATGGCTATATCTCGGCATGAGCGGGCATACGCACTGTTTATACACGAGGCCCTTGTAGTGATTTAAAAGTGGTGCACTGTTACAATTTGACAGAACTTAAAACATGTAAAGCAGAGAGTGCTAACTGGTGGAAGAGAGATGAATCTGTGTATAGCATTGGTCAGCAGAGCCTGCCAGTAACTCACTGAACATGCTCCATTGGTAGAACAGAGCCTAATGCATATATAGTATAGTTCTGTAGAAATGTCTCCGAGTCCTCCAAAGATGGGCATGAAATGTGAACAGCATATAATGTCTTGGAGTAACCATCATCAACGAACTGAAGTGGGCCCCAGCGCCTCTACTTCCTTGGACATCTGAAGACAGCTAGCATTTCTCTTCTCTGTTCTCAGCAGCAAGTGCACAGTGGAGTCCCTCCTTACAATTCACCCTGATAGAGCACCTGCTTGGCTCACTACAGAGGGGGATGATGGCTACGCAGAATATGAGCAGCACCCGGCTGCCTTCTATTCTGGACATACACAACACAGGCCAACAGGATTATGGAAGATCTCTGCCGTCCTGCATGGTTGCTTTTCTCTCTTCCACTTTGGCACTCACACCATTAGATTTAGCAACTGTTTCTACACACCAAACATAAGGTTACCGAACAGCCATTAATAAGAAAGAATATCGCAACATAACTAACAGTATGTATCGAAAACTTGACCAACCATCCATCCATCTTCATAGCCTGCTTATCCAGGGCAGGGTTGCAAGGCAGCTGAAACCTATGCCAGCAATAAATGGGCACAAGACAGGAACAACCCTTGGACGAGCTGCCAGTCCATTGCATGGTGAACGCATACACACTAGAGCTAATTTAGCAGTGCCAATCCATGTTTACATTTTATATAATTCTTTAATTGTGTATATATATATATATATATATATATCCATCCATCCATCCATTTTCCAACCCGCTGAATCCGAACACAGGGTCACGGGGGTCTGCTGGAGTTAATCCCAGCCAACACAGGGCACAAGGCAGGAACCAATCCTGGGCAGGGTGCCAACCCACCGCAGTTATATATATATATATATATATATATATATATATATATATATATATATATATATATATATATATATACAGTGGTGTGAAAAACTATTTGCCCCCTTCCTGATTTCTTATTCTTTTGCATGTTTGTCACACAAAATGTTTCTGATCATCAAACACATTTAACCATTAGTCAAATATAACACAAGTAAACACAAAATGCAGTTTTTAAATGATGGTTTTTATTATTTAGGGAGAAAAAAAATCCAAACCTACATGGCCCTGTGTGAAAAAGTAATTGCCCCCTTGTTAAAAAATAACCTAACTGTGGTGTATCACACCTGAGTTCAATTTCCGTAGCCACCCCCAGGCCTGATTACTGCCACACCTGTTTCAATCAAGAAATCACTTAAATAGGAGCTGCCTGACACAGAGAAGTAGACCAAAAGCACCTCAAAAGCTAGACATCATGCCAAGATCCAAAGAAATTCAGGAACAAATGAGAACAGAAGTAATTGAGATCTATCAGTCTGGTAAAGGTTATAAAGTCATTTCTAAAGCTTTGAGACTCCAGCGAACCACAGTGAGAGCCATTATCCACAAATGGCAAAAACATGGAACAGTGGTGAACCTTCCCAGGAGTGGCCGGCCGACCAAAATTACCCCAAGAGCGCAGAGACGACTCATCCGAGAGGTCACAAAAGACCCCAGGACAACGTCTAAAGAACTGCAGGCCTCACTTGCCTCAATTAAGGTCAGTGTTCACGACTCCACCATAAGAAAGAGACTGGGCAAAAACGGCCTGCATGGCAGATTTTCAAGACGCAAACCACTGTTAAGCAAAAAGAACATTAGGGCTCGTCTCAATTTTGCTAAGAAACATCTCAATGATTGCCAAGACTTTTGGGAAAATACCTTGTGCACTGATGAGTCAAAAGTTGAACTTTTTGGAAGGCAAATGTCCCGTTACATCTAGCGTAAAAGGAACACAGCATTTCAGAAAAAGAACATCATACCAACAGTAAAATATGGTGGTGGTAGTGTGATGGTCTGGGGTTGTTTTGCTGCTTCAGGACCTGGAAGGCTTGCTGTGATAGATGGAACCATGAATTCTACTGTCTACCAAAAAATCCTGAAGGAGAATGTCCGGCCATCTGTTCGTCAACTCAAGCTGAAGCGATCTTGGGTGCTGCAACAGGACAATGACCCAAAACACACCAGCAAATCCACCTCTGAATGGCTGAAGAAAAACAAAATGAAGACTTTGGAGTGGCCTAGTCAAAGTCCTGACCTGAATCCAATTGAGATGCTATGGCATGACCTTAAAAAGGCAGTTCATGCTAGAAAACCCTCAAATAAAGCTGAATTACAACAATTTTGCAAAGATGAGTGGGCCAAAATTCCTCCAGAGCGCTGTAAAAGACTCATTGCAAGTTATCGCAAATGCTTGATTGCAGTTATTGCTGCTAAGGGTGGCCCAACCAGTTATTAGGTTCAGGGGGCAATTACTTTTTCACACAGGGCCATGTAGGTTTGGATTTTTTTTTTCTCCCTAAGTAATAAAAACCACCATTTACAAACTGCATTTTGTGTTTACTTGTGTTATATTTGACTAATGGTTAAATGTGTTTGATGATCAGAAACATTTTGTGTGACAAACATGCAAAAGAATAAGAAATCAGGAAGGGGGCAAATAGTTTTTTCACACCACAGTATATATATATATATATATTTATATATATATATATATATATATATATATATACTAGCAAAATACCCGCGCTTCGCAGCGGAGAAGTACTGTGTTAAAGAGGTTATGTAAACATATATATACATAAACATATATACATATATACATATATATATATATATATATATATATACACACATGCAGACACATATATATACATATACATATTTGTATATCTACATATATATACACATATATGCATATATATACATATACATATTTGTATATCTACATACATACACATATATCTATATATATATCTATATATATATATATATCTATATATATATATCTATATATATATATCTATATCTATATATATATATATATATATATAGCTGATTACCCAGTGGATTCGCTCACTGAGTGCAAGAGAAAAAAATAAAATGTATGTATAAAATAAGTTTAATTGCCAAATTTATTTTTCCACAAATAAAGAGCACTTACAATAACATGGAAATCA
Source organism: Erpetoichthys calabaricus (assembly GCF_900747795.2). Lineage (NCBI taxonomy): Eukaryota > Metazoa > Chordata > Cladistia > Polypteriformes > Polypteridae > Erpetoichthys > Erpetoichthys calabaricus. Next base: position 53,088,019 of record NC_041409.2, read on the forward strand.
ATATAAACAACATTAACATCATTATCATATGAGAATATGAAGTAATATATAAGAAGCACATTGCATATAAATATAAATTATTAAACAGTAAAATGTTCTTCTATAAAACGCTACCGTGGCTATTCGTTTGTCTGTCCAGGATTTTAAATCAGCTGTAGCTCGCAAACCGTTTCACCTATTGACTTGAAATTTGGTACACATATACTACGTCACGTCTACTATTCGCTTTCCCACACATATGAACATATATATATATATATATATATATATATATATACACATACATATACACACACATACACATATATACATATACATACATAGTGCGTTGCAACACGGGCTGTGATTGTTACATGGGAGGGAGACGACAAATCACAGCTTCCCGCTTTCTAATTGGGCTTGTGATTGCTGCTTTGACGGATGCCCAGATCCCACAGTATTTCCCCTTATTTGAGGCGTTAGGCAAGTGTAATTGAATAGCGGTGCTGCAAGTTATTACTCTTTTTATCTTTATTTTATTTTATTGTAGAATCAACTCACAGCTGCGCGCACCAGTGCGTGCGTGGCGGATGCGTACGGCTGACGTTTTCATTGTCTACCACCTCCGCTAATCATTCTTGAGGCAGATTGAAGACTTAAGTGCCAGCTTAACTGAAAAATTAAAGAAAACATAATAAGTTTTAAAAAAAATCAGTTTTAACGGGAAAAGATGCCGACGAAAGAAGAGAAGCAGCGGGACGCTAGGGTCAAGAGCTGCTCATTAAGCAGCAAGCGCATCAACCTCTGAGCAAACGAATGGTAAACGTACAGAGAAAGAGGATAAATACTATGAATGGTCATGTCAAGTGTATTCACTCCACGTTATCGTGCAGTGCACTGTTACTGGTATTTTGAAAAAAGAATCTGAATAACATATAAGAAGCGTATAAATTATTAAACAGTAAAACATTAACATTTAAGAAGTAAAGATACATTGAGTACTACTGTAGTGCTTTCGGGTATAGTACATGTTTTGTTTGCCCATTACATGCATAAATGTATACATTTTTTGGTGTACCTACCCAAGAACACGCGACATGAGCCGGCAGTTAAAAATTTATCGCTCCAGCAATTTTAACTGTGTTACAAAGTCATCTAATATGGTATTGCAAACGGCAGCGGGAGCGTTTCTATAAACTCAATTTAAACTTACTGTTTACACCGTGCTTTGAAGATGCATAGTATGCGACACGTGTTTCGCCGTAATTGTGGGCTCATCAGGAGTACACAGTCACTGCACTCCCTTACGGGAATCGATCCTCGGACGTAGAGGCGAAGCCCCTAACGTTGTGCTACGGCGTGTGGTTCGTTCATTTGACAGCATGTACATCGGGGTAATTACATTGCAGGCATTCGTAGTCTGATTCACAATCTGATTGTATGGGTGGTTACCTACCAGGTAACGCTTGTGGTTGGTGAGCAAGTCGGCTAACTTCTGCCACGGTGCCCTCTTTCAGTTGCGAGAAGCAGATCATACAATGGTTGAAATAGTTTAATATATATAGCAAAATCACCGCGCTTCGCAGGGGCGAATATGGTATTGCAAACGGCAGCGTTTCTATAAACTTAATTTAAAGTTACGGTTTATACCGTGCTTTGTTTCATATTCTTTTCCTACCTTATCAATTGTGTAATGTGTTTTTTGAACAGGTTTGATTTATGGAAGTGATCACTCCTGCTGCGTTCAGTCACTTCACGTGAGCCGCTCTCTTGTGTGATGTTGCGATGTCCATGGGTTTATTTAATGTTAGCTAAGACCCAGCAGTTAAAAGTTTCTCGCTACAGCAATTTTAACTCTGTTACAAAGTGATGCAAACTGTCGTTTATACCTCGTGTCTTCTCATTAAACTTGTATCTCGCGAATATGGCATTGCAAACGGCAGCGGGAGCGTTTCTATAAAGTTAATTTAAGGTTACGGTTTACACCGTGCTTTTTTATACCTCGTGTCTTCTCATTAAACTTGTATCTCGCGAATATGGTATTGCAAACGGCAGCGGGAGCGTTTCTATAAAGTTAATTTAGACTTACGGTTTACACCGTGCTTTTTTATACCTCGTGTCTTATGAAGATGCTTGTATGCGTCACTCACACGCTTCTTATTGTTTCGCTGCCTTGTCAATTGTGTAATGAATGTTTTCTTCAGCGCTCTTTGGGGCTCCTCCTTCTTTTCTACGTACTGAGTTCACAGTCAGTTCACGTGATTACGTGGGAGGCATGATGACGCGACACGCAACTCAGTCTCCTACGGCCATCTTGCTGCCTTCCATTACAGTATATGGACAAAAAAGAGGTTCCAGTTATGACCATTACACGTTGAATTTCGAAATGAAACCTGCCTAACTTTTGTAAGTAAGCTGTAAGGAATGAGCCTGCCAAATTTCAGCCTTCCACCTACACGGGAAGTTGGAGAATTAGTGATGAGTGAGTCAGTCAGTCAGTGAGTGAGTCAGTCAGTCAGTCAGTCAGTGAGGGCTTTGCCTTTTATTATTATAGATATACAGTGGAACCTCGAGATACGATCACCTCTGTATACGAGAAATTCAAAATACGAGGAAAGTATGAGCGAAAAATTCAGATCTAAATACGAGCATTGGCTCACGTAACGAGCCAAGAGCCAGGCTGTGGGTATAGCTCGCGGCTTAGCGAGGGGGCGTGGTAGCTGTAGCGAGCCGCAGGGCGATCTGCGGTGTCTGCGTTTCTCACCTAAGTGCACAGGTGGGAAACTGCCCACATCCATGATTTGTCCTGTGGCTGATGGGCTGGGCAGGGTTGCCACCCGTCCTTTAAAATATGGAATCGTCCAGTATTTGAGAATGAAATTGCGCGTCCCGTTTTGAATCAATACGTATGCGTCCCTTATTTTTTTGTATTAAAAGTGGTAACCCTAGCAGCTGCCATGTCTTCCCCGCATATATAGAGAAACGCGAGCCGGTTAAGGGGGAGAAGAAGTAAAAGAAAAGAGAGGAGAGGAGAGAGAACGGAGGTTGCAGGAGGAGGCAGGAATCCGCAGCAGTAGGAAGTCGGTGCGAGAGAGCGAGCAAGTACAGACTCGCGTGTAGCTGAACAGGCGAGCCAAACAGCTGAAGCAGGACGGTGTAGAGAAGGTCAGCTGCATTAAGTGTCTCGCCTGTTGCAGAGCCCGCAGGTGAGACGCTAACAGAGAAGAAGCACCGGGGATTGTCATCTGTTTTTTGAAGACTGCTTCCTGTTGACGTTTTAACCTCGTGTTAAAGGATTGTTATTCTTATGTACTTTAAACCTCCACTTCACAACTGTTTTAAGGATTAAAGATTTATTGAATGCTCTACTGCACTTTGGACACCTGTTTTGATTCTTTTAATAATCAATTATATTATTTACCAGTGTTATTTATTAAAGGTAGACTACAGTATATATAATTTATCAGTGTTATTTGTTAGGAAAATTGATTTTTATGTTAATATATTTGGGATGCGGAACGGATTAACTGGATTTCCATTATTTTCAATGGGGACGTTTGTTCTAGATACGAGAAATTCGCTATACAAGCTCAGTGCTGGAACGAATTAAACTCGTATCTAGAGGTTCCACTGTATATATATATATATATACTTTTATTTATTTTTTGTATTTTGTCAGCTGTTCTAAGGAAACATACAAGTAAGAGTCTCGTATTGTGGGAAGGTGCTGTTGAAATAAAATATATTAGTAGTAGTATTACTGTGAACATGTAACAATGAAGTTGACGTTAGTGTTGACCTTGGCCACTTTTTTGATGGTTTGTATGTGTTAAGTCCAGAAGGAGCCATTATTAACATCTTATGACATAACAGTGTGTGACTAATAGGTGCATTATGGGTAGGCCTGTCACTGGTATACATTTATATGTCTTATTGTAAACAGTATTTAGTGTTCAATTAACATGCTTAATTTTATAAATAACTAATTGCACATGTGTATTTAAGTATAGCAGTGCAAAGCATTAAGAACAGTCAAATACAAGGAGACACACTACATTATTGATAAACAGGAAAATGAAAAACTACTCAATGGCTGCCCCTTCTCCCATCCCAGGCAAGTGCAGAAATCAGGTCAATTAGAAGTGTCAGGAATGTGAGGTATCCTTGAATGAACTCCAGTTTCAGATATTATTCATAGCATTTTACCAAAAAGTTCGATTGATTTTCACTGCCGAGTCTTCAAGAAGAATAAGTATATTGAAAGATCATTTCCATTGAGTTAGACAAAGAGACAGATTTGCTCAGTAGGATCAATTGTGAGTCTGTTATTAGGAGGATAAATCTAAAGGAAGCATGATGTAAGTGTCATGTTTCAGCCAGGGTTCCCTTGGTGAGTTTCAAACGCTGCTTTGTTTAATTTGCTCATATTCTACGTTAACAGTATTGATTATGTAGGTTCTTTATGTCCCTTTGTATTCAGTTGTGTTCATTGCTTGTTGTGGGTGGTCCCCCAAGAGGTTGGGGCACCTGCTTATCCCCATCAAGAGAATGTCCTCAGCTCTATAATGGCAGAGACAGCCCACAGTCTCTTGCGGTTCATTGAATGTACTCGTGGTGTTGGTGAGTCTCTGCTGTGATTATAGTTGTGCTTTTGTGTATTATTGGAATTTTGACCTCTGCGCCCCGTTTTTCCACCATTCTTTGGATTTGTAATTGGAACTTGTTTATTTTGCATTGCCTTTGCCTTTCTAAGGATTTTCTGCTGTGCCTTTTGAGCTCTTCAGAGCTTCACTGTTTTACAGAGGCCTTTAGAGATTACATTTTTTATTTTGTAAGACAAAAAGCTGACAAAAAAATTAGGGGCGCATCTGTAACCCTGTATAATGAAAAAAAAGTGATGGTCTTTTTACAAAGATGGCAATAATGTCTTTTCAGACAGGAGTCCAATGCAGAACTAACTCAAACATGGCCGATGTTCTGGTCATATGGGGTCCAGGTAGGAAGGGGCGGATCCAGGAGTGTGGACAATGGATTAAAAGTATCCAGTACATGGACAAATATATATTTTTTGACTTTTTGATACACTAGTGAGACCAACTCTTGAGTATTGTGTGCAGTGCTGGTCACCACACTACAAGACAGATATTACAGCACCTGAGGCAGTGTAGAGGAGAGCAACCAGGTGCATTATGGGACTTAAGGACATGTCCCACTGTGATAAACTCAGAGAATTAAACCTGGTTTGTCTGAACAGAGGAGATTGCATAGGGAGCTAATCCAAGACTTCAAAATCCTCAAAAGTATTAATAAAGTAGGTCCAGCAGAACTCCTTCAACTTAACAGTAAATCACACACTCGGGGACACCAATGGAAATTTTGGGGAGGTGCATTTAATACTGATACCACTAAGTACTTATTTACCCAGAGTCTCTCTAGTTTTAGAGCCTCAGCCTTATCTCCCCTCTGCCGTATGTCTGTTGAATTACAAGCATCACTGAGATTTGTAGACACATTTATGTAAAAGTACACAGCTATATAGAGTGATCTGCTTTTGTGAGTGAGACAGCAGTAGAGGTGGAAAGCACTGAGAAAACATTATCTGGGTGTTTTTGAGATTTTCTTTATTTTGTCTTTCATCTCAAGAACTTGTGGTCTGAATTCCATAATTAGAGCCATTATACTCAATACACTCTGAAACCGATTAGCTGTCCTAGTCTGAAAAAATGACATCTGGTTTTCAAAATGAGATAAGCTGCAAAGGGAGAACACATTTAAAAGTCATCAACATGCCTTTGAGCAGCCATTCATGTGACCCACAAGGCCTAACTTCTTGTCCAACATTTAGATTGTCACTTCTGCCAAGATTTAAGTTTCCTTAAGCTGCTGTAACATTATGTGCCTTTTGCTTGTGGGGTTTGTCAGATTTGTTGACTGCGGTTGCTGAGCAGGCTGTCAGACCATGTCAGTTTTAACGCCGGCAATGCCAGATTTAGCGAGTGCATGCTGTCCTTCCTAAGCACAAGCAAGCTCGCTCCTTGTTCTAAAAGCTAGTAACGTGCTGCCTGACTGAGTTGGTGCTGTAGGAGAGGCGGGCAGGTACGGTGAATTCAGCCACAATCTTAGCCCTTTATTCTCATTTTTCTCTTTGTCATGGTACATAAAACATGATACATTAGACAGATGAGCTTCTTGTCTGTTTGTGATGTCAGAAATGCCTGTGTTAAGTATTCCTTGCCACTGCATTATATGCTTTGTACTTCCGGATGAGCATTCATTGGTTGTCATCTGTCATGCACATAGAGCCACCCCTACGACTAAAGTCAAAGCAAATCTATTTGAGGGACAAGTTGTGATTGGGACGGGTAACTAGGCATGTCTGATTACATGACTGACTTCACTGGAGCTTGCTGACGACTGCTAAGGTTATGTAAATGAAGGCTATGACTGAAAATTGCTGGAAAGATTGTGTAATGTGACATGGCCTGTACTGTCTTTTATTTGCTGTTATGTCTGTTCTGTTTTTGTGAATTCCCATAGTCTTACTCTTGATGCTGCTCAGCAAAGTGATTAGCAGCAGTTAATCTCTACTCTTCTAGTTCGGTAAAAAAAAAAAATATATCCGTCTAGACGCATTTCCCGCAGCTCATTAATAATCAAAATGATCGGCGGTATCATTTCATAAAATTTCATTTGGAGAGCATGGAGGTGAGACTGGTTTTACTTAGGATGTAATTGTAGCATCTGCCTGGAGAACTCAAATATGGGATGAGATACAAAAATATATTGTGATAAGAAATACACTCCAGACATCATAAAGGTTTGGGGCAGCCACCCGTATAATATATCCTGGCTGCAAAAGGTTAAATAATTAAACAGAGATGTTCACAAGACTGAGTCCAAAACAGAACTGTTTGACTGGAAGCAAGAAGGCGGCTTTAAAGGCCCGTAGAGGAAGTGATGTTATCTGGACCGGAAGTGATGTCATCCAAGGTGCAGGGACCGAAAGTGACATCATCAAAGGCGCCGGAGCCTGGTGGGATTTCTCAGGAATGGTCTGCAAGGAACTGAGAAAGACAGTCAGCGCACCCTGCCGCCCCCTGGTCTGTTGTGGTATTACAATTACTCAAACCCTTTAGCTGCCTCCTACTCGCACGTGTGTGACAATATATAAATAAATTGTGGACCGTTTGGCACTTCTGCACTTAGAATTAAATCTTAGACATCTAATTGAAATGAATTCAAAGGAGTGGAACTCCATTCTGCCTTTACTACGACGCCACTCAACACACGCACTCAAGGGTGTCATTCTCAACACTTGTGTTCCAAGGCATTTGCTGCATGTTCTATTAAAATGCATTGCATTTGTCTTTTCAACAGATGGTGTATACAATAAACTCCATAATCTAATGGAACAAATTTTAAATAAAAAGAAATGATAGGTAGTAAAAAGGAGCTCATAGAAAAGACACTCATAGCACTGAAGCCCACTGATGATCTGACAGTGGGGGTCTCAGGTCCTAAAAGGCCATAATGCTGCCTTTATAGCTGTTAATGGAATCTTTTATTTATTTACACAATTTCTTTCTGCTCTCATTTTGCTACATTAATAAGGGCAGATCACTAGAATATTGTACAGATGTAAATGAAATTAGTACTACCTCTATCATTCTTTTTAATCTTCTATATTTATTCTTTGAAATTTTCTTTTATTAGGTTATGTTTGTTTGTTGCCTCTTCATTGAGCAGCTTCTTGGAGGTGTGAGTGAAAGTGAAGAAACTGTGAGTGTTAGCAAACTCTTTCATCTTGGAGTGGAGTTGCTTACCTCAGTTGAGCCTTGAAAGTGATCCCCAAATGCACATTCATGAAAATATATATATATGCACACACACATACTGTACATATATAATAAATTAATGTAACTGCATATACTGTATCTTCTTGGTGGCATTTCTGTGGTGGTGGTTTGGTGCCTCCTTCATTGTTGGTTCCTGCATTGTCTTCTGTGGTGCTGGGCTATGCTTCATCTATAATAATAAAAGGCAAAGCCCTCACTGACTGACTGACTGACTGACTGACTCACTCACTCACTGACTGACTGACTCACTCATCACTAATTCTCCAACTTTCCGTGTAGGTGAAAGGCTGAAATTTGGCAGGCTCATTCCTTACAGCTTACTTACAAAAGTTAGGCAGTTTTCATTTCAAAATTATACGCGTAATGGTCATAACTGGAACCTCTTTTTTGTCCATATACTGTAATGGTAGGCAGCAAGATGGCCGTAGGAGACTGAGTTGCGTGTCGCGTCATCACGCCTCCCACGTAATCACGTGAACTGACTGTGAACTCAGTACGTAGAAAAGAAGGAGGAGCCCCAAAGAGCGCAGAAGAAAACATTCATTACACAATTGATAAGGCAGCGAAACAATAAGAAGCGAGTGAGTGACGCATACAAGCATCTTCATAAGACACGAGGTATAAAAAAGCACGGTGTAAACCGTAAGTCTAAATTAACTTTATAGAAACGCTCCCGCTGCCGTTTGCAATACCATATTCGCGAGATACAAGTTTAATGAGAAGACACGAGGTATAAAAAAAGCACGGTGTAAACCGTAACCTTAACTTTATAGAAACGCTTCCGCTGCCGTTTGCAATGCCATATTCGCGAGATACAAGTTTAATGAGAAGACACGAGGTATAAACGACAGTTTGCATCACTTTGTAACAGAGTTAAAATTGCTGTAGCGAGAAACTTTTAACTACCGGGTCTTAGCTAACATTAAATAAACCCGTGGACATCGCAACATCACACAAGAGAGTGGCTCACGTGAAGTGACTGAACGCAGCAGGAGTGATCACTTCCATAAATCAAACCTGTTCAAAAAACACATTACACAATTGATAAGGTAGGAAAAGAATATGAAACAAGGCACGGTATAAACCGTAACTTTAACTTTATAGAAACGCTGCCGTTTGCAATACCATATTCGCCCCTGCGAAGCGCGGTGATTTTGCTATATATATTAAACTATTTCAACTATTGTATGATCTGCTTCTCGCAACTGAAAGAGGGCACCGTGGCAGAAGTTAGCCGACTTGCTCACCAACCACAAGCGTTACCTGGTAGGTAACCACCCATACAATCAGATTGTGAATCAGACTACGAATGCCTGCAATGTAATTACCCCGATGTACATGCTGTTAAATGAACGAACCTCACGCCGTGGCACAACGTTAGGGGCTTCGCCTCTACGTCCGAGGATCGATTCCAGTAAGGGAATGCACTGACTGTGTACTCCTGATGAGCCCACAATTACGGCGAAACACGTGTCGCATACTATGCATCTTCAAAGCACGGTGTAAACAGTAAGTTTAAATTGAGTTTATAGAAACGCTCC